>NC_038256.2:42912859-43090215 GCF_000004515.6 Glycine max
ACATTTACAACAACATTTCTTATAGTGTAATGTATAAAGGAGTAGTGTCAATGTATATTTTTAAAAATTAAATGGGATAGTGTAAGGGTAGATAAAACAGAGAATTGTTCAGCAAAAAAAAAAAAATAAGATTTTTGTGTAATTTTATAAAACCCTAGGAAACTTAGTGTAATTTACTAAATAAATTACTGTATTATACAATTTTCTTTCTAATATGTAACACGAGATGAAAAGGGATTGGTTAAGTTTTCTTTTAATGAGGGGTAAAATCGATGATTACTTGTGTTAGTGGAATGTGTATTATGGTGGAAGAATATTTGAACTAATAGTTTATGCCCTCTCAAATGCCTTAATCTTTCAAAGCAAGTTGTCTATCGATATATAGCTCTCACTCTTCTTAAACCAATACAAGGTTTTATGAACAGATCTGTGGCAGCTGTTTGACTTAATGCCCAAATTTTCCTGAAATTCACAAAGCCCATTAACGGTGTCAACCTAGCAATGTGTTTAAAAGGGACCATAAAGGTTATTATTTTGTAATAAAAAAGACAAACAACACCAGAACATATCTAATTACATGTATAATGACTAAAACAAGGGATAAATAGCATGCCTGTATAAGGTATTTGAATTGTTAATTACACAATAATTAGCATTTCACATCAACAGAATCATTAATCTTAATTGTTAAATTTAAATGAAATACTTATATTAAAATACTTATTTAAGAATTCACTAAAATCTCACGTGATCATTAAATTTAAATTATAATATTTTAAAATATGTTATTTATCAATTCAATTAATCTTCTTTAAGATTATTGTCCATCATCACTATTAATACCATCCTCATGAGTGTGAACACATTGGACTAAAGCACTTATCTCAGTGTAACACCAATTAATTACTTCATTCATTTTTAATTATAACGTCCCTTAAAAAATAGTTAATCACATTAAATATGTTAATTAATTGTAGTATCATTTCAAAATTATATTTTTCTTATCTCTTTATTCACTTTCTTATTAATGTTTGGAAAAAAAATAATTATGTAAAAATATGTAAGAAAAAATAATTAATATATTTAAAAATTAAAAAATAATCTTATAATTAAAGACGAAGAAGTATACAATATAACTTCACAATTTAAAATCAAGGCAACATAAATAGCAAACCAAATTTATAACCCAGGAGTAGAGTCAGACAAAGAAAGAAAATGAGTGCGATCTCATGAAAAATAGTTTCGGTGAAAGTAATTTTTATCTCTTTTTTTTTTTTGCAGTTAAGATATTTATCAAACCAATAATTAAATGTTAGTACAAGAAAAAGTTGATTAATCTGCAAATTTAGAAAAGAGTAACATTGTGGGATAAAGATAAGGTTAAATAACTAGAATGTTAGAAAAACGACCACACAATAACATTGAAGAAAATGACAGTAAAAATTGTACATTTAAGACTGAGTCAAAATCGATAAACATGGATCTGCAGAATTTATTAAATCACAAGACAAAAGTTTTGGGAGGCCTATTATCACATGCAAGTGGAGGGATCAGTGAATTTGTACTAGATACGGCCCACAAGACCCAAATTCATGCACTTGAGTTCATGTCTTCTTTCTTCTTCATTTTTTTTTTGCTGAGTTCATGCCTTCTATTAGTCACTTAAAAATTCTTTAAAACAATTTGATATATAAATAAATAATACAATACTCAATTAGGTAACGTGAGACTCTGTCTTTTTAAATTCCTTACAATTAGGATAATTTTATGCCAATTATAAAAATAAAAATATTAAGAGATTTCAGTCTCTTTTTTTTTACCAATGTTAGCTAGAGAAATATATTAAATTTTAAAACAAAACAGGAAAGGAAATAAGAAAAAGTAAAAATTCGTGGATAACTTTACTTGTCCATAAGTTGTAAATTGGCTGTTATACAGGCAAAGACTATGCATGCTGTAGATTTGTTGGCTTCCACCAAAATTGCAACCACCTGAATGCCTGTAGTCAACGATACAAATATCCTAGGCTTTCATGAAAACCAACATTTTTTGGACCCAATCTTGATAAAGTTCTGCACGTGTGACCTCGATCGATTCATAAAGTCCAAACTAAACCCAAGGAAAGGATAAGAATAAAGAACGTTTCTACATTATGTTAGTTAATTGGCCTATGATTGAAAACCATTCAATATCAATAATCGTGGTAAGAAAATTATCCTAGTTAATTTCTTGCACTCCACGGCACAGAGACTATGAACCTCTTTGAAAATCCATCCTATAGTTGATTGTAACAATAATTATATTATATACGAAATGTAGTGCATCGACAAGAACACTTTCATTTTCCCATCCCAATAAGTTGGGTAGCATAGGATGCCCCATTATCCGTCTCATATGTGCCAAGTGCGGTCACCAAAGTCCAAAGATATGAATGAGTTTTCTGAAAAATAATGACTTCCAAAGCGTTTTCATTAATTATCCTATAGGCTACAGTCATGTTATTATGGCGAATGAATTAAACTAAACATATAGTGGGAGAAAGCGATTTTTGTGGAAATTTATCAAAAATCAATAAAACTGAGGTTTTTTTTAAAATTTATTTTGAAAGTCATAGAGGAAGAAGAAAAACAAATTCACAGAAAAAAAAATGTACTTTCCAAGTGACATACTTATTGGCATGATGTATTAGTGGAAAAAATGTAAGATAAGAGGAATAAATACATATTGATCTTTATATCTTATTATAAATAATCAAAATTAATATATATATATATATATATATATATATATATATATATATATTCTAAAATACTTAAAGACTATTTTATATATCAAATACTTCTATTTTCATTTAATATTTATTTTATAGAGTATTAAGAATTAAGAAGTTTGTAAGATGATATAGCAATACTCTAACTAAGTACCATTCATAATTTTTGTATACTTACATGGTTGTTCGACACGGAATTTGAATTTGAACTTATACTTACTTGTTTAACCCCTAACCTAACTTGAATAGTTATAGACACCACTTTCTCTTTTATTGAGGTGCATTTCACATATAAATCATGCAACTGGTAAATTTTTTTCTCAACTATATCAAATTACCATTATTTTATCTTTATCTATACATTTTATCTTCTAAACTTTTTATCTCTTTCAATCCATCCTCTTTTATCTTTATCTCAATCTAAATAAAAGTTCAATGTCTTTTTTTAAGAAAATATTAAAAATTAAAAATAATCTTATATTAAAGTTTAAATTATTATTGTACGAAGGATCTTATATTATAGTTTAAATAATCTTATTTTAGGATGGTGTTTTCTTTCTAACTATCTTATTCTGCAAAATTTAAACTTCATTACTTTTTTTTCCTTCTCAAAATACAATGCGGTTACCCTCTCACAAATTTGTTGGTATATTGGACATTTAAAATAATGGTTTATCTTTTAAATTTTAAATTTTAATTCCTAGTTTCATAGGATTCCTTATAAATGATGTGACCAAATGCAGACTTTTAAATATTGAAAACTTAAGCATGGATGTGATTTGCTCCTGAAAATCGATTAGACAAGTCTTACTTAAATAAAGAGCTATATAGCACATAAACTTTTCTTTAGGATATATAGCATATATATGTACTTAAATAAAAGGAAATTGTCATATGGTATGTTTGGGATTTGGTTGGAAATCCTCAAATTATAATTTTAGTGAAGAGAGATATTAATTAACACAGAAAAAAAAAACTTGTGTTAAGTTTGGTTGGATCCTTTGGGAAATTTTGAAAAGTAAATGGATCAACTTTTTGTCTCTTTTATCCACATGCATCATCACAAATGGGAAAGTCAAGAGAAAAATATGTATCATTAACAACATTATTTGTACTCTACTAATCCATGTATTTTTACCACTTTCTTTTTGGCATCATGTTTTGTAAATGACAACATATCTTCTCAACATTCTTCCAAGTAAACAATTAGCCTATCAATCACCTCTCAAGGTTTTTTTTATCAAAAGGATCTTTCCTACTCTCATCTTCAAGTGTTTAGGTGTTTATGCTATCCACTTTTTTCATCTACTACCATAAATAAATTTCAAGCCTGTTCCACCCGTGTGTCTTTTGGGGTACCTATCTAATCATCGTGGATACGAGTGTTATGGTTTGTCCTCTCGTAAAATCATACTAATTCTTCATATCATTTTTTATGAAACATAATTCCATTTTTCTAAGTTGCATACTCCATAGCCTCACACTTATGGTTTTATGGACAACGAACCCTCCCCTTATGTGGTCCACCATTTGACCTCTCTGTCAGGCCCAAAACAACCTGCCCAGCAAGTCTTGCTTAACCCGCAAGTTGGTACTCAACCTTCACCTCCATATCAATCCATTCCTTTTCCGGCTCCCAAACCCGTGACACATAGTTAGCATGGAATTTTCAAATCCAAACGACATATAATGTCACTAAATCCCCTCTACCATGTAATCTTGTGTTTGCCCTTCATGACCCGAATTGGAAAATGGCTATGAATGATGAATTTAATGTTCTTATTAAAGATAAGACGTGGGAATTGGTGTCTCGTTTACCTGATGTTAATGTGATTCTGTCTATGTGGATTTTTACTCATAAAGAAAAATCTAATGGTGTTTTTTAGGGACATAAGGCCTGTCTTGTAGGGGATGGCAAAACACAACAAGTTGGTGTGGATTGCGGTGAGACTTTTAGCTCGGTAGTCAAACCAATAACTATTCACATTGTTCTCAATTTAGCCATATCTAAAGCATGGCCCATTAACCAAATTGACATGAAGAATGCTTTCTTGCATTGAGAACTCAAAGAGACTGTGTACATGCATCAACCTATGGGTTTTAGGGACCCAAATCATCTTAATCATGTATGCTTGTTGAAGAAATCTCTATATGGCCTCAAACAAGCCCCTTGGGCTTGGTACAAGAGATTCGTTAATTATATTTCTACTCTTGGGTTTTCTCACAATACTTATAATCATTCTCTCTTCATTTATCGACAAAGTACAACTATGGCTTACATTCTTTTGTATGTGGATGATATTATCTTAACAACTTCCTCTTATGTTATTCGCATGTCCATCATATCCCTTCTTAACTCGGAATTTGCTATGAAGGACCTAGGGCCATTGAGTTATTTCTTGGGTATAGTTGTAACTCGTCATCAGGTGGTCTATTCTTATCTCAGCGAAAATATGCAGTAGAGATCATTGAACGGGTCGGCATGTCATCTTGTAAGCCATCTCCTACTCTGGTTGACAGGAAACCAAAGCTCAATGCTAATTCTATCACACCATATGTTGATCCATCTCATTAACAAAGCCTTCTAGGGGTTCTTCAATATCTCACCTTCACAAGACCCGATATTGCTTATGTTGTGCAATAGGTGTGTTTATTCATGCATGACCCGAAGGAAGAACACATGCACACTCTCAAGCACATTGTTTGCTACATTCAAACTACTCTTGATCATGGCTTGCATCTTTGTCCATCTTACACATCCACTATTTTCTCTTATACAGATGTTGATTGGTGTGGGTGTCCGAATACCAGACGCTCTACATCTGGTTATTATGTGTTTCTTGGTTCGTCAAACAGCAAGCTACGTTGTCACGTTCTAGTGCGGAGGTGGAATACCGAGGCATTACCAATGTGGTTTCTAAGTCTTTTTGGTTACGAAACCTTCTTCTAGAGCTTCATTGTCGTATTCAGAAAGCTACCTTGATATATTGTGATAATGTTAGCGCCTTATATCTCTTAGGAAATCTTGTTCAACATCAACGCACTAAACATATCAAGATGGATATTCACTTTGTTCGTGAAAAGGTTGTTCGTGGGGAAGTTCGAGTCTTACCTGTCCCGTCACGTTATCAGATTGCAGATATTTTTACAAAGGGTCTTCCCTTGGTTCTATTTGAGAATTTTCGGAACAATCTAAGCGTACAACAACTTCCCGTTTCGACTGTAGTGGTATGTTAAAATATATGTCAATATATTTTTGTATTTAGTTTCTTTATTATAGCTTAGGATATGTTAAAATATATGTCAATATATTTTTATATCTAATTTTCTTATTATAGTCTAGAATTTATCATGTATAATTAATTTCTTTATTATTATTTTTCTTATCATATCCTATGATCTCTCGTATCCGTGGTGTACAATCACAATTTTACTAATGACATGAAGACATAATTATATTCTTTCAATAACTCATGCCGAGTGAAAAAAATGTATCATAACTCACAGGCCAAATATCTTAGCAAAACAACCTATGGTTCAGTGTAATTTTGCCAACAACTTCCTCTCGGATTGGGTTCTCCGTTCTCGGGGTCGGAGAAAACAGAAACTGCGTACGTTTTCATTTATTGTCAATATTAAAATAGTATATGATCATGTCTTTGATAACCCATTATGATAAATTGGTTGATGTTTGGCTGTATTCAATTTTATGCAGCACTGACACATGCATGAGCATGGACATGAAGGTTTTGTTATGAAGAGTCGCCATCTTTTATGAGTGCCAAGACAATCGATCTGTTGTGTGATGGTATACTAATAAAAATTGTTTGAATTAATATTTTTCGTATATCTACAAATACACACATACATATGGGAAGCTATATATATATAGTTGTGGGGAACCGAAAAATATGGGAAGCTATATATTTATTTCGGCATATAATATTATTTTTTTCTAATTTGTCAAACAGCTTCATTCTGCGGTTGTTTATATAATTTTGACTAATTTGATTAGGTCCGTTACGTCCGTGGAAGTGAAACTGTACAGTCTTGGTTTCTACCTTATTCGTGAATCGCGTGATTTGAAAGTGAAAGTACCATTGGCTATTGGGGGTTGAGATCACTTTATTTAAATATAGTTTTGATCGTTGAAAATACACCACTTTATTTATTTTAATCCTTATTTAACATTTCTTTATTTTTTATCTTTATATTTATTAAAAATGTCATATTTTAATCGTTTGATTGAAACTTAAAAGTTAAAGTATATATACATAATTTTAAAATTTTTAAGGATTGAAAATAAACTAATGTTAAATATAAATTTTTAAAAAATGATACTTTCAAATATTGAAAATATATTTAATTCTTCCTCTAATTATTTTTAGTTATAAATTTGAACTATGTATAATTCACAAGACGCAGGTTAAATTAATAAAAGAGAAAATATATTCAATCTACTCGCCCAAAATTCTTAGTTGAGAATTTTATATCATTTTTCTCACAATTGTAGGTTGTTAATCAATTTATGACTTGATTGTCATAAGTGGACAGGATTTTTGTTATTGTGTACACTTAACTCTATTAGACACTACAATCTCGTGTCCCAAGCCACCATTATAATACAATTCTGACAATTATAAAAGTTGTGTACCAAAGGATGTAAAAGTTTAAGGTTCAATGATTGCTTACATAATTATTTATATAAAACAAAAGCAAGAAAGTAAAATAATTAAATTGAATTCTTCCCATAAATTAAAATCAGCTCATACATATCAGCTATTGTAAAAGTTACATAAAAAAGAAATTCTGCAAAAGTTAGATATACATAAATTGATTTATGTTTATGGAAGAAGTCGATCAATTTTTTTTATTTATTCTCTTTTCCTTTCTTGAAAGTACTAATTAAACAAAGCCATGGAATTAATGTGCAATTAAACCGAGCTAGAGAAGTACTACGTATTATATATTCTAGTATTGGAATAGCTAAGATATTATAAATGAGATTTCTTAGGATACCTTTGAGAGCAATTGAGGACGATGGTTAGGGGATCATCATCATCAGTTCAACATGGGCATGCTTAAGCTTATCCTATATCAGCCAAAACATGAACCTCATGCAACCTCAAATAATGCCAATAGTAGTCCAGCTGGAGAACAACATGTTGAGTGAACAAGCAAGCAACAATATAGGGATACAAAATTCGCTACCCAATATTGAATTGTCTTCTAGCTATTTCCTTTTATTTTATATTTTTTTCATATCTTTCGGTGTTAAGTAGCTAGTATAACTACTAATTGGAATCTACATATATAAAATAACTTCAATTTTTATTTATGTATATTTAGAAGAAAAAAAAAAGCATATCACATATTCGTTAGATCCTCAAATTCGACTTTTCTATAAATAAAGGAAAAGAATTAGTGTCTTATGTCGACGAGATCTTGTGCAATGTGCATCACCTCAATCTGCATGTTAGGTTCCTTATCATTACTAATAAATAAATAAATAAAAACAATAGTACATAGTCGCACAGAACAAACTTGATTCACAAGCTTGAGAAAGAAAAAGACAGACTGCAAAACTGGAAAGAAAACCTTAACACATATACATATGGCTTGTTATGAACGATCTTCTTATACTTTCTTTGGATCTGGCGACTAGTTGATCTATCTGAGAAACAGAATAAAGCATATTAACTATTAAAATGAAAAGGTGAAAGAACTAACAAAAGGTCACAATTCTAGATTAACTTTGGCGTGAAGAGTAAAGTGTTAGTTAAGCAGGTAAAGACTAAGAATGTTGAAGCTTTGTCTGTTTTCTGGTTAAACTATGCCGACTGCAGTTAATATATATATATAGTAATGAGGCAGTTACCTGGTAGTTCCGCATGGTGCAGTCACAATCATTGTAAAACCTTTCTGCACGTGCGACACCCAGAAGCCTGAAGCCATGTACGTAAAAGTCAAAAACCAAGTACATATATTAGTATAATGAGAAAATGGCCAAATAAGAAAAATGTTATGTAATGTAAATACGTTGAATTTTTGTAGAAACTTCTACTATGGTCTTATTTGTGGGAGTTTTTCTAGTTAGCTTATTTTGACTTTTTTTTATAAAACTCTTAAATTAGTTACTGTATTATTTACAAAAATATCTTACAAAAAATTCATTAATTAATTAGATATAGAAATAGATTAAAGAATAAAATCCTAAAAAATTTAAGAGTAATTGTTAATACTATTTTGCATAGATACAAGAATACAATACTCAAATATAATTTGTAAACAATTTATCAAAAATATTAATTTGTTTTCTAATAAAAGAAGGAAAATTTTATCAAAAATATTAATTTGTTTTCTAATAAAAGAAGGAAAATTCTATAGTGGATGAAATCATATGGTGTACTATTTGTTGAATATGTGAATCAACTTGTATGAGTTATTGGGTTATTAGCATTTGGATTTTCTCATGTTTATTTATTTTATATTTTGTTATATGTAAGAATCAAATGACAATTGTATCTAGAAGTTTATAATAATTTTTTTCGAAACCCAAAATTTGTGATTAAATTTTTCTGATAAAAAAAAATAATAATTTCATTGTTAAAAGGTCTATACTTTATTATATACATTTTTATAACTTAAATTCTAAATCTTCTTGTGCACAGCACATGTCGTATTCAATAAATTTGCTATTTGCCTATTAAAAAAGAAAAAAAGAACTCATGATAAAACTTGTGTTGTAAATTGCACTATGTAGGAAATTATTCCAGCACAATACAAAAATGGATTTGTAAAAAAAAAAATATAACCGTGGTTGCTCATGAGTAGTGGTGAAAACCAAGCACATAAATGAGTAGTAAGGAGACAATGCACGTGGAAAGATTCATTTGATGATGGGTTGGTATTTGGTAAACCCAATCCACGCTAACAAACACAATTTTTTATTTATTTATAGATAGAAAGAGAAAGAGAGTGTGTGAGAGAGAGAGGAGTAGATGGGCGTATTGAAGGCTCTAAGATGGTATCCTATGCTCCTCTAATGATATCAAAAGAAAGATCACGAAGAAGAAGGCACAGAAAGATAGGTGGTGTTCTTTGCATGCATTGGCCATGTGCACGCGCATCTGCTGTGGGGTGGACGAAAGCGAACACCCCTCTTCCATGATGGGATCACCTAATGAGACCCATCTTTCCGCAACAGACAAAGAGATTACCAACACATGTTAATGCCATTTTACAGGGGACAATATATTTTAAATAATTAATATGTCTATATATTCCAAACCCTTTCAATATTACACTTCTATCGTCTATACACTTCAGATTCATGTACTTCACTTGTTTGCTGCCAAAAATACACCCGATCCATTCAATCTACCTTATGTTTTCACCCAAAAAAATCGATCTTGCGAGATTGCATTTCATTGTTTTGATTAATTATAGTCAGATAAGATTTTCAAGCAGTTAATTAAATATATATGCTTTGACAAACAAATTACTTATTGCATGTATATCGTCAAAGTATTAATTAGTTTATCAAATTTGATCGGTACATAGTTTCTATAGAATCAGTACCTAGTTTCTGTAGAGGCCTATAATTAAGAATTAATTATTGATCATTCATTAAAATTACATCAAATAAAAATGCCTTACAGTATCAACTAGATTATTTGTGTTATCTCAATAATCCGAGAGGTAATCGAATTAATTGAAAATAGGCAGAAGTTTAAATTCAAGATGTAAATATACAAATATCACTAATTTCTAATGGTGTCAGTATTTTCTTAAAAACAAATGGACGTATAATAAAATTGAAAAATCAATTATGGAATGGTAATTAAAATTTTAAATAATCAAAATAACATTTTGATTTCAAGAACGGCTGGCAAAACAAGTTTCTCTTAATTAACAAAGTAATGACATGATTACGGCTAGTGTTTACGGTAATTTGCTTGCGTCTCAACATGTTTAGGACCAAACATAAAAAAATTAACTTTTTGAAGAATAGGAAGTCATTTTCATTTACATATATAGTATAGCCATTTGTCAATCATGTAGCACGAAAGGACAGAAAAATAACGATGACAAATATATATATATATATATATATAATCAATTCATTTGCCATGTGTATTCAAAAGATAGAAATCCAATCATGCAAACTTGTCTTCTTTCACACAATCTCGGTAAATATACAAAAATTTGGCATGCCACCATCCTATCTTTAAAGCCTTCGTACATACATATCAAATATTAATGTTCCGTATATCTCGAAATATGAACCGTTTTTAAGAGACATAATTCATAAAATTTACAATATATATATATATATATTATTGGCCATAGAAAGGGTAAAAAAAATGAGTAAAAAAAGGGTGATATTATTGGGCATACAAAGATGAGCGGGAGCACGTGGGACAATACTGTATATATAGTAACATGCATACGTTATTTAGAAAATTAATTAGGATAGCTTCGTGAAATTCAAGTTGGTGCTTAATTATGTTGAGTTTGATACTACATACACGTCTTTGGTGAACAATAGGACATAAGTTCTGACGATAAGGTGAACAATTATTTACCATTATTTGGGTATGTATATTGTTTTAGTTTAGTTTCAATAAATATAATGTAAATATTTAAGTTATCAATTAATTATGGAAAATTATTATTTAGAAATAATTACAAATATGAGTTTTAAAATAATTATGACATTTAATTTTTAAATTTTTAACATTTTTCTTTATTCTTTTACTTTTAGTGACTCCATGTGCCAACCCTTTATAAATAAGATGGGCTAACCATTTCAACCTACATATTGAAAGTGGATTTAGTACCATTTTTTTTGCCGAGCTAATGTAGAGTGGGGCTAATTAAGTTAGGCAAGTTTGGGTTGATCTATTTTAAAATTTTACAGTGTCAACTAATTCAAATTCAAATTTATCTTATAATGATTTTTATCAGTTACTACAAAATTAAATAATTTTCAACTGTATGTGAATTCATAATTGGATTACAATATAATTTTTCTTTAAAGTGTAATCCATTTGTATACATAAAGAAAGAGAAAAATGTATCAAATGAGATATAAGAATATAAGAGAAATGAATTTCAACCGTATAATTAAAATAAATTGCTAATATTAAAACAATATTTAATCATTCATATATAATTATAATTACTCATATTGCCTGGCTCTCTCTCATGCTAACAGAAGTTAAGGCTCCCACTGATATAAAATTTGAAAAGCCGCTATTTTTAATGAAGATTTATAGTGAAAATACATAATACATATTTTATTAATCATCCTAATTGAAGTTTAGTCTTTAAAAATTTGAAAAAAAAAGTAAAATAAAATAACTTTGATTAATTATGATGTTTATCATTTGACGTGTTATATTAAAAAGTCTCACATTTAAAAGAAAAAATATTATAGTTTAATATTGATACGATGTCAAAGTGAAAAAAATTATATTGCCAATTAATTAAAAAATTATGTCTAAAATAATTATTATAAAATCTGATAATTTTTATATACATGATTATGTATAATGGAATAACAATATAATTTCTTATATTAAATTCACATTTTAATTATAATTAAAATGATAATACAAAATATGTTTTTAGAATTTAATTAAAATATACTAATAACGTAATTTTTTTTCATTATTTTTAATAAAAAAAAATATAGATCGATTAAGTTTTATAATAATTATTGAAAAGTCACATTTTTCGAATGAAAGATACTCATGTTATTTCACTCAAAAGCTACTACCCAATACAATGCGATACTATTGAAACAATAGGGGCCAACATACGGTTTAGATGCCCTTGTCAGTAATTGGACAACTAAATTTACTTGTTTCTTTGTAAAATCAACTTTGACATAGAACTAAGATGTTGCCTGCACAGTTTTTGAATGATTCCCATCTCATAAGTGTCTTCCTTAAAAGTTACATTAAAACTAATTTCTGATTAATTAACAAAATAGTAACAAATTTGTATGAGAAAATTAAACTTGTTTTTATTGGTAGACATACATGAGGTGTTTCGAATAAACATCATTTGAAAAATAATCTATTCATATTCTATTTTGAACAAAAAAAACCCTTATATTTAAAAAATACCGTAAGTATGCATGAATCTGAATAATCATGAAAACTGGAAAGGAAAGGAAAAAATAGACAGCGTACATTGAGCACTTTGCCTACAAAAATTAATCAGAAAAAAAAAAATGAGTGGAGGTTGTTTGTCACGCGCCTTTGAAAGAGCGTGGTGACGGGACCATGCGACAATAGCTATCCTTTTGCCTATAACGTAAGCTGTACGTTCCACTATTGACTGTTTGTAAAAGCAAAGGGCCGTGACATCCGTTCGGGAAAGTCTGTTTTATCTGCTGCGGCCAATACTACCATATCTAACACACAAGGGCATTTTTGTCCAAAACAAGTTATATTTTACACGCGGACTAGTTTCATTTGTCGTTCACCAAAAACTATGCTATCGCACGGAGTATATGAGGTGCCCCCAGCTGTAAAATTTTCCATAAGGAATCAATGCCACAAAAGAAAGAAATAAGCACCATTAAACAAGATTTATGGTAACGAGTCCTGGGAGGATATTATTTGAGGAATCAAAGATGTTTTTTTTTTGTCTTAAAAAATGTTATCAATGCATCCTAATAAAACCCTACTATTTTTAACCTCACTACTGATACTATTAGCCTCCGTTAACTCAGTTTTACATAGAAAGCAAAGGTGCTAATTTATGAAAAGATATTTTCCCTATATAAGAATTTAAGCAAGCAATTGCATATAGTTAAGAGTTTTTAATATACAATGTTAATTGATAATAAATGAAATTAGTTAAGGTTTCATCTAGTGTTCACGTCATCAAGTTTTTCTGTCGTTTTATACACCCCTAGACCCTAGTTTGCCAACTCTTTAACTCCAGTTTCACACACCAGAAAAATTAATTGTGCTAACGTGGATAATGAAAAATGACAGTGCTAGAAACAAGAAAGTACAGTTCTACACAACAGTTATTCTAAACTAATTAAATAACAATACATTATTTTTTCAAATTGCTTAATCTAAAATCGGGACAATCAAATTCATTCGGAAATTCTTACAAGTTTATGCGAATATATTACATGTAAAATACTAAATTGATATAAAATCTAAATAAAATAAAATTTCTTTATCAGTTAATTAAGTATCACACTATAAAGAAAAACAAATTAAAGAAATTTTCTTGAAATTTCACCGATTATAATAAAGTTGCGTAAATGTGAAATTAAACGAGTTAGTGATGATAGTGATACCCCGTTACCCCACTTCCAACCAAAAACACTTATCTTTCTCTCTCATCATCTTCCTACCATTCTTGCTAATCCTACCGTTCTCTCTCTCATCTTTCTACCTTCTAACGCACGCTTTGAAAGCTTTCAGTAAAGTTTTTCAACCCCCCCCAAACCATGTCTATATAAACGCGAACAAACGCGGTCACGCACTTCACGTTGAGTAATTTTTTTTTTCCTCTTCCGCGTCCCCACCAACATCACCGAGACCATGTCCACCGACTTGCACCTCCACCACGAGCTACCAAAGCTCCGAATCGCCGCCGTCGTCAAAACCGACGACGACCTCCCCTCCGACGCCCAAGACGACCGCAACGCCGTCTCCTCCGCCGTCACACAAGCCGAGGCCGAAAACGACGGTGCCATCACCGTCGATGTCGGCGTCAAAGTCAACGACGAGAGTTGCCGTACTCCGACGTCGAAGGAGAGCAAAATTCCGGCGACGATGACGTGTCCGCCGGCGCCGAGGAAGCCGAAGTTCGCCTCGTGTAAAAGAAAACTACTTGAGGAGTTTCAGTTCTTCGATGTCACGAATAAGGAGGACATGGACGCCTTCTTCAGATCCACTTTTCCCAAGAGGGGATGCACTACTTGTACATGATCAAAAAATTTCCAACCTTAGCTTCCTCGAACAACCATACCTTCGACCCTGTCGAACTACGTAAATTACACAATTTTTTTTTTCTTTTTTTAATCCAATTCCACTTCTTTGGTCAATTTCTTTCTTCTTTCTCCCTCTCCCCCCCTCTTATTTTGGTTTTTTTTATATGTTATATATATTTCACTTTGTATAAGATGTGAAATATTGGATCCCGAATAGTATATGTTCATTACTCGAATCAACATAACATTGAATTGAATTCTCTCCAATCCTCCCATTAATTACCTTTTGCAATTCGTTTCCTTTGATTTGGTTCTATGGTTTGGTTTGTTGGATTACGAGATTCTTGTTTGTGTGAATATCATGAATTTAGTTCATACCAGCTGAAGCGGTGAATTTTGCTGAATTTCAAGTTTAATTGTTCCCCTTGTGATTCATATATTCTGTTTTCTGGGTTTCTTTGTATGATCGATCAAATTGTTGCGTTTACGGTATTTGTTTAGCATAATTGAATTAATGGAAATTAATGTTCTGAAAGATGGAAAAAGACAAGGTAGATGAGGTTGGTGGCTTGCGTTACGTAATGGAATTAATCACTGCTATTTTAGTAGAAAGCATGGAGTTTGTGAGTAATTTGATAGGGTGGTTAATTTACTTCGTGATTGTTAATTATGTGCGTATGTGCTTTGACAATTATGCATGAATGTGTATAATAAGGTCAAGTATTTGTCACCGCTTTGGGATTGATGAAAGAACTTTTGATTTTGTCTTCGAGAGAGATCGAGGAATAGAATAAATAACAGGAGATGGAAGAGATAAGTGGTGAGAAGTGCTATGTACCTGTACCTTGTCATTTGTAACACTAGCTAAGTTTTTGTCTTTTAATGTAGAAAATATAATATAAATCTCGAAAAGGATAAGAATTATATTTTAGACGCCATATTTGAATTTTATCGCTCATTCTGGAATTCTATAATTTTTTCTTGAAAATTTGGCAACTGAATGTGGAAGATTTACTGTGCAACTCAGCAAGGTGAGAGAAATTTGTTCTTTTTTGTCTTCTTTAAACCAAGTGATTTGATCCATCTAATCTTAATCTACCAGCTCATCACCTAATATTTCTTTTAAGATCCCCATATGAATATAATCTTTGCAAATATCATTCTAATATACGAGTAGTTTTCCCGATATGGCTAAACCAATAATTTGACTTGTGCCAACAATTAATGGCCTGATAATGCTTCAATTTTAAACAAAGAATGAAATCAAATTTATAAAAGTCTAATATCTATCTCAATTAATTTTCTCTCCGTGTCTCTCTCTATTCATCAACTAATCCCCACTCAATATATAGGACAAAGAGAGAGAGAATTAATTGTCAGTTTAATTTTTATATTTACATTATAACTCCTTACTATAACTATACTCTTTGGGTTTATCAAGGGAGTGATCAGTTAATTGATGGACTAAAGTACATAAATTATTTAAAACTTTTGGTACTTTCTTTGATAAAAAAAAACTCTTTACATCTGTAATAAATATCATCCTAATTTTTTTACATGAGTCAATGCATGGTTCATTTTCAAGGAAATTAATCTTCTTTGCTAAAAATGATGCAATATAGGCATCATCATGTTTTTATAAAAAAATATTATTCATTATTAGGAGTATAAATGAAAAATAATAATTAATATTATATTAAAAATTTAAAATAATACTTATTCTTAAGACTTATTTTCTCTTATATGAGATGAAAAATACACGTGCAAAAAAAAAAGATAAGTTACTTCAAGATTAACTCTAAGTGAAATAACTATCCTTCATAACTTTTGTATATGTTAAATTATGTTAATTTTTCTGTTAAATTTAAAAAAGTTAAGTCAAAAATAAATATAATATTTATTTGAAATTTGTAGGTGTGACAAAAAAATTAATATCAAAATATTCAACGGTTAAATTAATAAAATTATATATATATATATATATATATATATTTTAAAGATGAATAAAATGTATTTTTCACTCTTATAAATATTTCGAAGTTCATTCATATAAAAAAATTTAATATGTTTTCTATGCTCATAATATTAAAATGTTTTATTTTTTGACCCAAATGTAAATTTGAACATACGACAATTACTTTTTATATCAGTTATGTATGAAATTGATGTAAACATAATTTTTTTACATTGATTATGTATGTAACTAATGTAAAATATAATATTTTTATATATAATTGATGAAAAAAATAATACATGTAGTTTTAGATATTCAAACCTTATTTTGAAAAAAAAATGAAATTTTGAAAGACGAAAAATATACTCATAAATTTACAATAAAGAATTTCAAATATTTTTATAGTTATAAGTAACAGAAACATATTCGTCTTTAAAGATTTATTGATTTTGACCCAATATTGGTCTATTTTCAAATCTCATTATGATAAAAAATTATATTCTCATTATAAAATATGTCATATAATTAATTTTTCAGGTTAGTTTAAAGTTTTAAACAAATTATGTCCGACATTAAAAAAAATGCATAAATAAATAGGCGGCTGAGCTTAAGTTTTATATTTAACAAACAAGCCAGATATGTTAAAAGTGAAGCCTAATCCTGTTCTTACTTTTACTTAACAAGCATTGAATGAAAAAGGACATAAATATCAAAGGAGCAAAGACTGAGAATGATGCTATAGTAGGGTATCTTACCATAAATATGAAGAGAAAAAATACTTTGCTTTTTTATGATGAAATTGCAAAATTGTTGGTATTACCTTTACAGAGGTACCTAGCTAGCTAACTTAATGGTACATGCGTATGTTCTTCTCTTTTTTCTACCACATGTATGTATAACGCGTTCTCCTTATAAATAATAGTCATTCTTTAAATAAAGGTAATGCCAAGTTCGATTTATGATAACAATTAAGATAAATAGTAACATAAATTAAAAAAAAAAACTTTTACCCGAAAGTTCACCGGTGAAATATTTCGAAGTTCAATGTCATGCAATAATCCCTTTTTCAACACAAACTTTTTGTAGCTATATATATAACTATATTTTGCCGCGATATAGGATAGGTTTTTTTAAAAGAAAACACTTTTATAACAGTTTTTTCATAATTTTTTACGAGGTACTTTTTCTGGTTTATAAAAGGATACTAAAATTTTATTTTTTTTAGTTTTAACTTTTTCAATAGAAAAATATAATTACATATAAAATTTTCATGTCTTTTTAAATTGAAAAAACACTTCTGAAAAGAACAAATAGAAATATCTCCCTGCTCTGCTTCAATCATTGGCAACCCATTGGTAAAGGGAAAAGAACAAGTGTTATATTCAGAGCACTGGTATGCTGTATAGAAATGCCATTTTGTTCCAAATGTCATGGTCATTCCAACTAGATACATTGCGTACAATGTGTAAAATCAATTTTGACCCTTGAAAGCATGGTAGAAAGTTAAGTTAAAATCAATGATGTTAGAATTAATTTGGATAGAATTGAAAGCTAATATTAAAGCAAACACGTAATCAATTAAAGAAATCTTGAATCTAGGTATATATTAAGTTTTGTGGCGTATATATATACACATATGTGAAAAGTGCAGAGTACACAAATGAAACTAATTAATCGATGCCAATTAATTATGTTGTTGGCATGTGATGTTTTCTGCCTGCGCATGTATTTTATCCCATGGCTTCGTTTTTAAGTTTCTTTGTCTTTACTCTTCCAGATGTCCTAAAAGGTTGGCGTGACCGTAAAATAATGAGGAAAAAAGTATAGTCGTATAACACTCGAAGCTAAGTTAAGAATGAAGAACAATAATAAAGAAAGAGAACTTGATCTATAAGCCAGTGACGAAGAGTATACTTTAATTATAAATTGGATAAGGAATAAAGTTGTGTGGTAAGCTATAGTGGCTCATCAAGTTGAGGAATATACAAGGAGGGCAAGCATAGAGAGGGAGAGATGCTATTATATATACGTTAATGTTAGAATAGAATAGAAAAGAATTGGTAAGCAACTAGTAAAGCACAAGATTCAAAGAAGATTATCACCTTTCAGAACTCATGATTTAAAGAATAATGAGAGGTTAGAAGCATAGGATGCGTCATTGTCACGAAAAGGATTCTAAGAATGCAGATCCAGCGCCAGGTGGGGGCTACGGCATAGAGGATGTTCCTGGTGGAAAATTAGAAAATATATGAATGTTATGACCATATGTATGCCGACTCAATAGTGCATACTGTGTCCATTGGAAGTCACTTCGAGGGGTCTATATTTATACATACATAAAATACATTTTTAGGGAATCATTTTCATTTCGGGGTCCAGTTTTAGCCAAATATACATGTAAGTCTCAATCATCTTTGATAAGTAAATTTAATATTATCTAATTCTCATGAAATTTTATAGGTTAAGGTCCTTTATTTTTGTTTGTTTATTTACATTTGGTAATCTTCAGCATGTACATAATTAACTTTCGGTTTGTAAAAGAACACACTCCCTGATTTTAATTTTAAAAAAAAAAACTCATGAATCATGATGTCATTAAAGTGCATTATACAATTTATGGGTGATTATTTAAGACTGCATCAAAATAATAAATATCACAATATATAGTTATTAGAGTAGATAGTATATAAATGTAAAAAATAAATAAAAATTATACTATTATCCAATCTTGTTATTTATGATATGTTTGTTAAGTTTTGTTCCCTCCTGGGAGAATGATAGTCATCCTAGATTATTTAATTACACAAATTAAAAAAAATAATAAATACATGAGAGAATAGTAATTTTAAAAAATTAATTTTATATCTTTATTAATTCATTTATAAATTTTGGTGTCCATCAATAATATTATAATATATATAAATGAAAAAATGTAATTAATTTTATATTAAAAAATTAAAATAATAATTATTTTGAAATAAAATATTTCTATCAAACTATTACATGATTCTATTTTTAAATTCTCATTTATGTTAAATTAAAACAAATGATGAAATTAGACCCGGTGATAAGAGCTTTAAAAATACTACCAAAAAATCACACGTGACTTGTCCTATTAAACTTCTTAATAGCGTGACAAATTAATGGGTTATTATTTGTAAATGTGATGTCATTAATTGATGTTGTTACTTTATAACAAAAGACTAAAAAAAACTATAAATTTTATAGAAATTAAACCAAAAAAAATAATATTTTACAGAGATAAAAATTTATTGAAATCATATATTTTTTTATTAATTAATAATGTAAATTTTTTTTCCCGCTAATAGTACATAGAAACTAAACTATAATAGTTATACTAAATTATATTATAAGCTTGATTTTGATTAGAAAAATATAATTGTATTCTTTGTCTCTAGTTTGAACTATGTATAATTTTGACACCTCAAAATGTATTAGGAAAGCACATGTTGACAAGTGGAAGTGTTGCAGCCATGGGAATTTTTGGGCTTGGTGAAGTGTCATTTTTTAAGAGAAAATTATATCTAACTCTAAATGCATAAAATTTCAAATTTGTCTGGTTGACAATAGTAATTAGCCCTTAGAGCATCTCTAACCCAATAATTTATTTGGGATGCTTAAAATGGGATTCATATGTATACATCATTCATTTTTATTCTTCTCAATACAAATATCTTTGAACACTTAATTCTTACAATAGAGCAATTTTCTATGAGTGGGGTCTACAAAAAATTATTTATCAGCAATGGCAATGTAATGGTCACTTTCATTTTTATAATCATTTATGTTTTATTTTTGATTTTTTTAATATTTTAAAAATAAATAGCATTGATACTACAGTAAGTAACCAGTGCTTAAAGAAAAATGTGACTAATGCGTGTACAGTAAGAAATGTTTATTAGGCCATATTGCTTGCCGAGTTCAAATATTTGCGGAACAATGCGTTGAAGTTACTCTTAACGATTGTCAAGATGCGCAGAGGAGCTGCTGCTGGATAGCATTTCAAGTATTTGGTTCAGTTTGGTGCTGCCAGATTCAAACCAGGGAGTTTTGGGTTTTTTGCGTGAGGATTTGTTTTGTGTTTTTTAGTGTGGCTTTTTTATATTTTTAATAAATTGATTTACCTATCAAAATCTTTATTTCCATCCCCCAATTTTTTTTTCAAATACTCTTCCGTGCTAAAATAATTATCATTTTAAGTTATTTTATATAGACTAAAAAATATTAATAAATAAATAAAAATTAATAATAATTTTATAAAATTAATCTTATTTATTATTAATTTATTTATAAATTTTGTTGTTTATTATTAATATTATGTGAAAAAGACAATTAATATTACATTAAAAAGTTAAAATAACAATTCACAATTATAATGGAACAGGGGAATGACTAACTTCTCCTTTGTTAAAATGAAGTATATATGGTGCTTTCATTCATTTTCTTCCACCTAAAATTTTTAAATAATTTTTTATTCAAAATTTCCACTAAATAAACATGTTAAATTCTTTTTTATTCAAAACCCACTTATCAAACACATATTGTTAGAATACAAAATATAAATGTCAAGTCTCTCACATTAACGAAAAATAAATAAGTTGAATAATATATATGTAAAAAAGGTTCACAAATTTATTTTTCTAAAATTTTAAATTAAAATGTGATATTAAATTAATATTTGAAACTTACTGTTAAAAGATCTTTCAAATATCATCCTCTCCAATGCACAACACATGTCAAATTTATATCGTATCTTATAATAAAATCTACTAAGCTGAAATAAATTTACATCGACGGATCAACATGTTGAACTTAAGGCTAAATATAATTCATTTAGTTTTACACTTAATTGTTTAAACTAAAATCAGTTATGCAGATTTAAATTAATTAAAATTAAGCTTTGTATCGATTGACACTTAATTAGTTTACCAAACCCAAAGGCAAGATATTATAAATTTAAATTTGTTGGGGAAAAGAAAAGAAGTTGGATCACGGAGCTTTTCCTAGAGTAGCTAGGGCATATAACTGTTGGCAATGCAGACGAGGAGACTAGTTGTTTAGACCCTTCCACTATTATATAACTTGATGATAGAACTGAATCATCTCACACAGAATGCTACCGGGCTATTATTAGAGAAATATTTCCATTCATTAATTAGATTTACTTTTATTTGATTTTTTTATATATATATGAGTATAAAAAGAATATTTTTTTTAAATCTCTTTTCTCATTTCACAACCATAATTGGATGTGGAAAAAGACATGATTCATTTGTATTTTTAAGATTGATCTTTAAATGTAATTAGAGATTGTTTAGTAATAGCCAAAAGGAATTAAAAATTCCTATATGTGTGGCTTTTAAGAATAATGAAATGTGTGAACTTATCATAAATTCATAATGTCTTCAGGCGCATGTAGAAGTGCGACTAGGTGTAAGGACTTTGATGTCCAGGTCAAAATCCAGAGAAGTCAAGAGGTGGAGAAATTAAAGAGAGAACCCATATTCATTTCATGTTTTTTCTGTCTTTATACTTTTATATTGAGCTTCCTCTCGTGACCCGTGTTATTTTTGCTAGTAAAAGAAACACTTGATACATTTCCCCCTCTTTCCATGATTTGAGAAAGATTGTTGCAAGCTTGCATTAAGGATAATCATTAGTAGTTGTCAATTTGATTATATTACTTTCATAAATCAATTGATTAGTTTGTTTAAAACTTGAAATTAGTGGCATTTAAATAATCATGTTTGTTTTGGCAGATCAACCACATGAGTCAGATTTGCAAACAAGAGCAGAGCAGCCTAGATCAAGAACATATGCATGTCTCGCGTCCGTAAGGGGAAAGTATAGTCCAATGTGCAGTGTGCTTTTTAATGACGAGTATCTCAGTATTTCTCTTTATAATGTTTTTTCAATTAAATATTTGGTTGAATGAGTGGCAATTATTAGATTTGACAACTGCACCACTAGCAATTCTTATTAATGACCCGGATTCTATGTTTGCTTATGAATCATGATAGTAACAATATCTACTGCTATAAATAACAAAACACAATCAGATTAAGAAAGTTATCGTTACAAGATAACATTAAATCTGTTTCTGTTTGGGTACATCTAGATGCTGCCTGCATTAATTACTATCTCATAGTACGCTGTTATTTTTAAGCTATTTTTTTATTAATAAAAAATAAATTTTATAATATCACATATACATTATTCAATTAACTGAATTAATTTTTTTAATACCTATCCTTTATTTATCCTAATTATAAACTCATTTATATTTACTGTAAGGTATTAGAGTAATAAATAAAAAAATTATATACTAATAAAATAAAATATGTTATATAATCATACAAACTATCATATAAAATATGTTTATTAATTTTTATCATAAACTCCTTAATAGACATAACAATGGTAAATTGACATCAAATAATAGAAAACTATTTTACTATATTAATGCAGTAATGCAGTAATACAGTAAAAAAAATAGCAATATTTTTCTAATTTTTTGAGTAAACTTACATCCTCAAAAAGAGTACAAAACAAAATAATGATAGGCAGTGACAACTGTATATCACAAGGCAATGGAAGAAACGTGATAATAAAGCCATTGATAAAAAGATTAGCATTATTACTTTCTGATAGGATTTTTGCCTTTGTGGCTGCCTATGACTATGTTGTGTTGGATCTCTTTATTGCCGAAAGACCAAGAGGTAAAGAGAGAGAGAGAGAGAGAAGGTACACATTACACATGACATAGTATGAGTTGCAGCAGACTCAGCAAAGAAAAGAAAAGTAAATAATGGAAAAGTGAAAGGAAAGGTGTCTCCAAACTTGCCATGTTGTAGTTAAGCAGGATTCCCTTTGTTTCTGTGTAGCCAGACAACACATATTGTACTTCATCTGTAAAGAAGGAGTCTGATCGAAGGAAGAATTAAATGCTGATTCATTGGGAATGGAAACTTAATTAGCAGCACTCTGCACTCTGCACTCTGCACTCTGCACATACAGAATTTATTTGCATTATATCAGTGTCAGCCTTGCCAAAGGAAAGTATAGTACTATCATTTATTAATGAATTGTCTTTTTAAATATAACTTTATTTAATAGAAAGTAAATTATATATCTAGATATTATAAATTTACTAACAAATAATCTAGATATTAATACATTACTGAAAAAGTCAAAATTATAAATATGAGATTTGAAGAAATGAGTGCAATGATCTTCAAATGAAGTTTTTGTATGATCACGTGATATTAATTTAGTCTAATCAAATAATATTTTATGAATCATTTTTAAGTAAGACCATATTAGTGGAGTACCCACAAAGTTAATCTTTTGTAGTAAAACATGTATCCAATCTAATCTATATAATATTCTTCTCTCGTTGTTTAACTTTTTTTTTTTTTCCATTGATGGCCTATTTGGAGGCAAATATATTTGAGGTACTTTAGCATAATTATCTCTATGAAATTCAAATTATAATTTGTTATACTGTGAAACCCTAACCCTCTTTATTAATATTAGATAAATGTCAGCGACACTATATTTTAAACACTTGTTTAGTAATTAACTAAAATTTATTAAAAACTACCAAATTGATAGTTTTAAATAAATTTCAGTCATTCGTTAAATGAATGTTAAAAAAATGTGACTAACATTCTTCTTGATCTTAACTTTGCTTCTTGTTCTGCAACTAAAACATAATATTTATATATACTCATTTAATCGCCCACCTCACCCACTCGTTTTTGTCCATGTTTTGCCGGCACAAACTTTACTCAAATTGTAATGAGAAGCAGCCCAAAAACTTGTCAGGGCAAAAATTTGGATCGGATCTCACCATTGCGCTCAGGCCCATTTTTCATGTTAATAAGTGAATCTCATATCGGCCCAATTTCCAAAGAATCTGAACATCAAACATAGTTCACTCACGCCTGCTATTTACACCCTGTACTTTCCTAACTACACCCCTTATCCCTTTCTACCTCTCAGTTACCCATTATACCCTTTTTCTTAAAGAAACACACCCCTCACACTTTCTGGAAATGTCTTTCCAGAATTACATATACCTATTATGGAAATACGTCACCAAAACTATGATTCATAGTTCTAGAGATATACTTTCAGAATACATATATATTTTTAAATAAAATATCATTTAAGAATTAAGATGGTTGACAAAAAATAAAAAAATAAAAACACTTATCTTATATCTATGTTTGTTAATCTTATTTTTATTATTCTTTAAATCCTAATTTTAAACTATCTTCACCATATATTCATTATATAATATTGTGTTTTTGTCGTCATTATACAATATTTTGTATTTTCCTTTATGTGACAATACATTTCAAGGTATGTTCATAACTAATTTTTTATTAATTTTATCACATACAGTTATATGAAAAATGGTTGAAGTTCTTTTGTCCTACACCTTTGAGAAATTAATGAGAAACTTGGTTCATTGGCTTTCAAATGTAACATGATAGATGATCTTGAAAAGCTAAAGAACAACACTATGATGATTGATGACCATCAAAGCTTCTTCTGAATGAAGAGGAACAACAGGGTACCAACCATCCTGTTAAATTAGTTTTGAATGAAGAGGAATACTCTCTCTCTTTTGAATGTTGAAGTCAAAATTATTTTTGTAATTACTATACATCTTTTTTCCAATTGAACATATACATAAGTTGTTTTGGCAAGATTGGCAGCAACATCATATAACTTAACCACTAATTAATTGATTCAATCAAACTTTTACTTTCAATGTTGTAAGATTATTTCAACATCTTTCTTAACTCTACACACTATCCCGATTATCATTTGCTTCCACCAAAGCATGATAGAGGTCACATGCATTGACATTCCTATCACCATTGACGCAGTAACTCTCTCTCCCTTGCCATTATTTAATTATTTTGCCAGGTTAGGTTTTTGGGCTTGACCAGTAGGTATATTGGGCCAAGGTTACTGTTAAATGGGTGTTATGTCTTGTTGGGCTTTTGCTTCCTGCACCCTTTCTTGATTTTTTTTACCAACGGGTTGGCCATTTCGGAAGCCGAAATCTGTAATCATTCTGAAATGTAATTTTACATTGATCATTCCAAAAGGAAACAACAATGGTCTTGATGGAATAATTTAAGATACCTCACTTGTATTAATCAAATTGGCAATCTTAAATATGCAGAGCATGTAATTAAAACCAGCAATCACAAAAGAACTACATAATTTGAGTTTGTCAAGTTAAAAATATTTTTTTTTATATAATTTCGTTTCACTTAAATAACTATTTTAAACTGTTATATAAAAAATTGTTTTATTTTTGTTTTAGTGAATTAAATAAATATTTTTGAAATTATTATAAATTTATATAATCTACTAAAGACAAACGTTTCACATTAAATGATGTAGGGTTCTTTTGGAACTTGAAATATATTCAAAAGTTCCATTAAAAGCTAGGGGCTTGCCACTAGCGGGTTGGTTCAAATGCAACTTTGATGCAGTTGTTCGGTCCAACACATGTACAAAATTTAGAGTAGTTTTTAGAGATGCAGAAGTAGTGATAGCTAGTGCGACAAAGTTTATTATGTCACAGTATTAACCTGCCAGCCATTGCTGAAGTTCTATGTTTCAAGTGGGCATTGGAGCCAACAAGAGACCTCTATTTATCATAGGTTATCTTTGACAAAGGGTAGCCAAGGAAACAAAAGCTATTTCCAAGGTGTTGTTGATGATTGCATACAGCTAACTTTGTTGCAGATAACTTAGCTAATTTGGCCTTTATTTTCAAAGATAGGATTTGGGTGGAAGATTTTCCCCATCAGTTGAATTGTATTATTCAGTCTAATCAACAAGACATTGTCATTGAGCATTGATATATTTCCACATTTTGACTAACAAAAAAACTTAGGTGATTGTAATTTCAGTTCAATATAAAACACTTGTTTGTGGTTTAACGAGTGTCACTAGAAAAGCTCTTTTATTGAAGCCACGAGAACATAAGTTAACAAGATGAATATTGATGTTACGCTGTTTCATTTCAGCACTTAACAGCTGCGATGTTGTTCAGATAATAAATATTTAGCTTAGAGTAAATAAACATAAAGTAAAGAGAAAAAAAGTCTATTTGTCTTTAATTTAAATTAAAATAACTCTTACATTTAATTTATTTTATATTAATTTTACATTACGTATGCATTCATTCTAAGAAGTTTCATTTTATGATAACCAAAAACCTTCCAAAATTAGGGGAGTTTCATGTGTACCAGAGTAGAACAAAGTCTTAATATAACAAAAAAGTACACTTTGAGCAAGACTACTATTTCAAGAGTGTACTCTTGGCATATATTTTCCCTCATATAAATAAGACCAGTCCACCCTCAAATCGGTTGGGCGAGGTAAGAGTACTCTCAAAAACACTATTGTATACATGCTCCAAGTTGCAATTTTAAGTTTGGAAGTTTCAATCTTTGTTCAAAAACTATTGTAAGTTTTCATATAAATCTTCTTTGCAAATATTTTAACTACACCTTACACTCATTACTATTAATTTCATCTTGTCTTTCTTTATAAATTAAAAGTGGTAAAAACGAGGTTGGAGGCACGCCAGTATTATAGGATAGAACGTTAACTATATATCGAGTCTATAAACACAGATACACCTAGAGAATAACTGTATAGGATTGAATCATAAGTAATTTTTCTTCTCAACTAACCCATGGGAGAAAGGAGATTTCACTAGGAAAAGGGTTATTTTTATATTTTGCAGTGTCACTTATTAAAAGATAAATACATGGATGATATTTTTTTCTTGTGTGGATAGCAGATTTCACAAAAAATAGAAATGCATTACCTTTTGAACTTGGTTTGTTTTGTTTCTTCGTTAGGTTTTATTATGGATATTATACCAACCCACTCTAATCACGTTTAACGGAAAAGACAAAATCTCCTTAAGGAATATGAGAGCTAGTAAATTCAATCTAACATCACACTTGATCTAATTATACCAGGATGAGAGAGACAAATCCAATTAAATAACAAACACTTAACACATGACCACGTGTTCTCTTATACGAAATGCAACTCATTTATACAATTTTTTTCCTCGAGTATGCATACAAATATTGAGTTTCCCCTCAAATATGAACGACTTTCCTCATTTATCAATATATTTCAAACACTTTTTGACTTGAACGTTAGAATCTTTACAGATATTACATCAAAATTGTTCAAGAACCATCGAAGTTATAGTATTTCCTGTTATGCCGCTGATCGAAATCCTGTTCCTTAAATCCACATCACAATAGGTCCCGTCTTTCTTAATTCTTTTGATTCTTGAGATCCTTTATATATATATATATATATAATCTCTTTTCTTAGATCAAAACTAAACTAAAATAAAAACTCAGTTGATTGAACACAGGATACCTATGAGTGTTATAAACTATGTGGTATCCGTCTTTGATTATATGGATAAAAATAAATAAATACAAAGTTTATGCTAAATTACTTTGAAGCCCAACAATAAAAAAGAGAATATTATTAACCCGAGGTATATAAACATATCCGAATGAGGACGCACACTAAACTGGGGGGATATGCTCGATTCGAGGGTGACGAGGGATAGCAGATCTGAATCTCATCTTCCCAAAACCCTCTCTCTTCTCTGATCTCATTTTAACCCTAACCCTAACCCTAACCCTAACCCTAACCCTATCAGAAGAAGATGTTGACGAAATTCGAGACGAAGAGTAACAGAGTGAAGGGACTGAGTTTCCATCCGAAGCGGCCATGGATCCTGGCGAGTCTCCACAGCGGCGTCATCCAGCTCTGGGACTACCGCATGGGAACCCTCATCGACAAGTTCGACGAGCACGACGGCCCCGTCCGCGGCGTCCATTTCCACCACTCGCAGCCCCTCTTCGTCTCCGGAGGTAACTCGTAACTAACTCACCATCCGTTACCCTAGATCTGCATATAATTTCCCCAGATCCGAACCTCGCTAACCCTAATCTAATCTCACCCGCAGGTGACGATTACAAAATCAAGGTGTGGAACTACAAGCTCCACCGCTGCCTCTTCACGCTCCTCGGCCACCTCGACTACATCCGCACCGTGCAGTTCCACCACGAGAATCCCTGGATCGTCAGCGCTAGCGACGACCAAACCATTCGAATCTGGAACTGGCAATCGCGCACTTGCATCTCCGTTTTGACCGGACACAATCACTATGTCATGTGTGCGTTGTTCCATCCTAAAGAGGATCTCGTTGTGTCAGCTTCGCTCGACCAGACCGTTCGCGTTTGGGACATCAGCTCTCTCAAGCGGAAATCCGCGTCCCCGGCCGACGATATCCTGCGCCTCAGTCAGATGAACACTGATCTCTTCGGCGGCGTGGATGCCGTTGTTAAGTATGTTTTGGAAGGCCATGACCGCGGCGTTAATTGGGCTTCCTTCCACCCCACGCTGCCTCTCATTGTGTCCGCTGCCGATGACCGCCAAGTCAAACTTTGGAGGATGAATGGTAAATTACTCAATTTCATATAATGCTGAGTTTACTGGATTTATGTATAAGATTGATTGATTGATTGATGCTGTTTCTGAATATTGTGTTAACTTATTAGTGTGTTTGGGCGAGTGATTGCAAACTTGATTTTGGTTAAGATTGAGTTTAAGTGAAGTGGTTTATATTTGAGAACTTTTATCCCGATGGCAAGTTTGTAGTAAAACGTAATTCATGTTTGGAAACCAGTTGAAAAGCAAGAAATCACGTCTGGGACGTGAAAGGTATACCTACTAGGTTCTCAGTAAACATGCAAAATCGCGTCTGGGATGTGGAAGTGTGTTGGATTTTTGTATTGGATTGAGGCTGTTCTGATTATTGTGTTAACGTTTATGTGTGTGGATGAACTTACATCTTTAGTGTGTTTGGGTGAGTGATTATGATTTTGGTTTAGGTTGAGCTTTAAGGTGAAGTTTTTTCTGTTTGAAAACTTTTATCTCAATGGCTAGTTTGGAGAAAAACTTATTGTTAAATTTATGCCTTCATCTGGAATCTGCATTTTTCGGTTCTAATGTTCTATTCAAACTTGTTTTTTGCTGAAAAGTGATAACAACCAAACACCATTTTTTCCTTAGCAAAATCTCATTCAACAACATCCACAAACCACCGTTTGGAGTCCTTCACTGCAAAACCAAACACATCAGTAGTTGTTGGGGTTAAAACTGAAGACTAAGGCCTTGTTTGTTTACTGTTTAAAAAATGATTTTTTGTTTGTTAAAAATTGTTTATGTTTATGTGTATTGTTTATTCCTAGAGTACATTTGAATGTGTTGGCTCTGTGAGCACGTTTCTGTTTTTTAAGAGTTTATCTTCTGAACTCTTAAATATAGCAGATTTTGGATGAGAAATTGATTGTTAAGTAGTGTGCAATCATTTAGGAAAACAGTTTTTGAAATATAAAAGTAAAAGGGATAAATCTTAAGATGTATACCATGTTTTTTGGATGCGTTAAACTTGTAGTGTTTGAGGTGGCATTGTTTTTGCTGTTAATGATTTATTTCTCTATTGTCAGACACAAAGGCATGGGAAGTGGACACCTTGAGAGGGCACATGAATAATGTTTCATGTGTTATGTTCCATGCCAAACAGGATATCATTGTGTCAAATTCTGAAGATAAAAGTATTCGCATATGGGATGCAACAAAGAGAACTGGAATTCAAACATTCCGCCGAGAGCATGACAGGTTTTGGATTCTTGCTGCCCATCCTGAAATGAATCTGCTGGCAGCTGGTCATGACAGTGGCATGATTGTTTTTAAGCTGGAGAGAGAAAGGCCTGCATTTGTTGTTAGTGGTGATTCGTTGTTCTACACTAAAGACCGGTTCTTGTGTTTCTATGAATTCCCAACACAAAGAGATGCACAAGTACTTCCGTTCCGACGACCGGGCTCTTTAAGCTTGAATCAAAGCCCAAAGACTCTTTCCTATAGCCCAACTGAAAATGCTTTTCTTCTGTGTTCAGATGTAGATGGTGGATCTTATGAGTTGTATTGCATATCAAAGCAAAGTTATGGTAGGGGTGATGTGCAAGATGAAAAAAGAGGTCATGGAGCCTCCGCAGTCTTTGTGGCTCGTAATCGGTTTGCTGTGCTGGAGAAGAGCAGCAATAATGTCCTTATAAAAAATTTGAAGAATGATATTGTTAAAAAGAGTGTCCTTCCGATTGCCACTGATGCTATATTCTATGCAGGAACAGGCAACTTGCTATGTAGGTCAGAGGATAAGGTTTTTATATTTGATCTTCAGCAGAGGATTGTTCTTGGTGAACTTCAGACCCCTTTTATTAAATATGTTGTCTGGTCTGATGATATGGAACATGTTGCTTTACTCAGCAAACATGCCATTATAATAGCTAGCAAGAAACTTGTGCACCAATGCACTCTCCATGAGACTATCCGTGTAAAAAGTGGAGCTTGGGATGAAAATGGTGTTTTCATTTATACAACACTAAATCACATCAAATACTGTCTTCCCAATGGAGATAATGGGATAATAAAGACATTGGACATTCCAATTTATATCACAAAGGTCTCTGGCAACACAATCTTCTGCTTGGATAGGGATGGTAAGAACAGAGCAATAATTATTGATTCTACTGAATATATTTTTAAGCTTTCCCTCTTGAAGAAAAGATATGATCATGTCTTAAACATGATAAGGAACTCACAGCTTTGTGGGCAGGCTATGATTGCTTATCTTCAGCAGAAGGGCTTTCCTGAGGTTGCACTGCATTTTGTGAAAGATGAGAAAATTCGGTTCAATTTGGCTTTAGAGAGTGGGAACATTCAAATTGCAGTTGCATCAGCAACAGCAATCGATGAGAAAGATCACTGGTACCGATTGGGGGTTGAGGCTCTTCGCCAAGGCAATGCTGGCATTGTAGAGTATGCATACCAGAGAACAAAAAATTTTGAGAGATTGTCTTTCCTTTATCTTGTCACTGGTAACATGGAGAAACTGTCCAAGATGTTGAAAATTGCTGAAGTCAAGAATGATGTGATGGGCCAGTTTCACAATGCCCTATATATGGGTGATGTTCGAGAACGTGTGAAGATATTGGAAAATGTGGGCCATTTGCCTCTTGCTTACATCACTGCATCAGTCCATGGGCTACATGATGTTGCAGAACGGCTTGCAGCTGAATTGGGAGATAATGTTCCATCTTTGCCTGCAGGAAAAGTGCCTTCTCTCGTGATGCCTCCATCACCTGTCATGTGTGGAAGTGATTGGCCTCTTCTCAGGGTCATGCGAGGCATGTTTGATGGGGTGCTTGACAATACAGGTCGGGGAGTTGCTGATGAAGAAGAGTATGAGGCTGCTGATGGTGATTGGGGTGAGGAGCTTGACATAGTTGATGCAGATGGCTTACAAAATGGAGATGTTACTGCGATTTTGGAGGATGGAGAAGTGGCTGAAGAAAATGATGAAGAGGGTGGATGGGAGATGGAGGATTTAGGTCTGGGCCCTGAAGCTGACACTCCCAAAGCTTCTATCAGTACACAATCTTCAGTTTTTGTGACCCCAACACCTGGCATGCCAGTAAGTCATATATGGACTCAGAAATCATCTCTTGCGGCTGATCATGCAGCTGCTGGAAATTTTGATACTGCAATGAGGTTGCTGAACCGGCAACTTGGGATAACAAATTTTGCCCCCCTGAAAACCATGTTTCTGGATCTTCATACTGGCAGTCATTCCTATCTCCGGGCATTTTCTTCTGCTCCGATCATATCACTTGCAGTTGAAAGAGGTTGGACTGAGTCATCTAGTGCAAATGTGAGAGGCCCACCGGCACTTCCTTTCAAATTGTCTCAATTGGATGAAAAGCTTAAAGCTGGTTATAAGTTTACTACTGCTGGGAAATTCACTGAGGCTCTTAAGACATTTGTTAATATTCTTCATACAATTCCTTTGATTGTTGTTGAGTCAAGGAGGGAAGTGGATGATGTGAAGGAACTAATTATCATAGTCAAAGAGTATGTTTTGGGCTCGCAGATGGAGCTGAAGAGGAGGGAAGTTAAGGACAATATAGTACGACAGCAGGAGCTTGCAGCATATTTCACTCACTGCAACCTTCAGACACCTCACTTGAGGCTAGCTTTGCAGAATGCAATGACTGTCTGCTTCAGGGCGAAGAACCTTGCCACTGCTGCAAACTTTGCCCGGAGGCTACTTGAGACAAATCCTACCAATGAAAACCAAGCTAGGGCAGCAAGGCAAGTGGTAGCAGCTGCTGAAAAAAACATGACTGATGCTACCCAGTTGAACTATGATTTCCGGAACCCATTTGTAATTTGCGGTGCAACCTACATGCCAATCTATCGAGGACAGAAGGATGTCTCTTGCCCATATTGTTCTTCACGTTTTGTGCCTACCCAGGAGGGACAGCTCTGTAATGTTTGCGATCTTGCAGTGATTGGAGCAGATGCTTCTGGTCTGCTTTGTTCACCTTCCCAGATACGCTGATTGAACTACTGGATCAGGTCCAATGTTAAATTTTGTTTTGGGTCAGTTTTCAGCACTAGATGAATCCTTGTTAATTAGTCAGCATGCTCATGGTACTGTGATAGAAGCGAGAGTTAGTCATGAGGAATTACTTTTTCGTCCTTTTGCTTGCCCTTCTCTTTCCTTGAAAATGATTTTCAATGTTAGTTTTTGATACACAAGTGAAAGGTTGTACTTAGATCGAACGATGATTATAGGCTGTGCAAGAGTTAAATTTGTGCAGTTTTATTGGCAAAGTACATATTATGTCCGTGCTTAGTCGGGGTTCAGACCCTTGGTTACAAAAATAATGTTTCTTTGTAGTTAAGCAACACTTGATTGTTCATTTGATTCAGTCCATGCAATTTACTCAGATTTGATTTGATTCTAGGTGCAGTCAGTGACCCTTGAGAAAGAATTTTTATCATAAGCATTCTTAAAACCTTACAGGAGGAATGCTATCATCAATTCATCACTCTTTAATACATTTTTTTTTTCCAGTGAGCCAGCCACATGGGGGCATGGGGCTATTAAAAGAGAGCCTTAAGCATTTATCAATCTTGTGCATTATATACTAACTTGGTCGGAGTAGCACTTATAGTTGGACTAGCGACCAACAAATTACTCATCAATTGTATCGTCAATAAATTCCCTATTCATTAGTTCTTTAGTTGATCAATGCCCAAATAGTACACGAGTTCCTGGCATTTTGACTGAGGGATAGCTCTCGACTTTGAGACTGAAATTAAATATATCTCTGATCCGCCGTGTTGGAATTTTCAAATATTGAAGTATTTTTTGTTAATGAATAAATTAGCGTAGCTGTTTTTAAAAAATAAAAAATTTAGATATATTTGATTATAAGCTTATGTTTGGTTTAATTACTCATTTGTTCTTAAATAGTTGTAATTTTTTTAGTTATACTTCAAAACATTTAATTCTTACATATATCATTTCTAATCCTTTTTAGTTCTTATCGTAGGGACTAAGGGATAAAAAGAGATATTTTTAAGTAGATAAATCATAATTACACGTTATCACAGTGCACATGTTGCATAAAAATCAAGCATTAACAAATAAACGTGACCATGGTATTCTAGTAATCTTCCCTTGCGTAAACATGATAAAGTTGGTCATAAATTTTACTTGTCGATTTCAGAACCAGGATTAGATTTCTCTTACGTTCTTCGCTAACATGAGGGCTACGAGGGGAAAAAAATCCAAATTATACTAAAAGAAGATTTATCAGTCTAGTTGGGCTCATCAATTTTTTCTTCTCTAGTTAGTAACACGAGGAGGCATGGATCTCTTGAAATATGTAATAAACAGTTAAAATGTCAACACAAATGTTTTGATAAGAGTTGTGCTATCAATCACAACACAAGAAACTGGTCCAAAAAAAGTTCTCAATAAATAACAAAACAAATTTCACCTTTGTAAGAGTTAGGAAATCTTTGTATTATTTGCAAGAATTATTGAACATTACTTCTGGTGCAACTTCACGAATCAATACCCTGTGGTCCATAAGAACTGCTAGTGCAAATAATAAGAACTGCACTGTGTTTTAAGATCAACAACTTTTGCCTGCACTAGAAGATATAAATTAAAAACATAATGATATCTCATGACAGATAAGATTTATTTTGCCAGCTTATATACTTCCCATATACAACAAATTGACAGTGATGATCTTTTTAAGAGCCAAAACCAATTCCAAAATTAAGGCTTCATTTACCAATCCAGATCAAGTAGCTTTGGCCATTGTGGCAATACCATCCCTGAGGTCTTCATTTCATTTGAAAATTTATCTTGGTTAGCTGCATCCAAAATTCAATGGGGCGTGGGGGGACCATATATATGTTATAACTTATAACTCAATTGAATTTATAAGAATCGGGACTTACATTTGTGTCTACTGCTTCTTACATACTTCTGCAATATTCTTAGCTACCTATGAATTGGAACTTACATTTGTGTGTATTGATTGATACATATTCTTATCTACCTTGGTTTACATTGAGGACAAAATTTGAAGAAACACAAAGGTGGCCATTGTGGACTAGCAGGTAGCAACTATCCTGGCAGAAATCCCTTAAGAGCTTCCAACCTTCCCATCTGATAACAACCGTTTCAGACCCTCTCTGAGACCAGGATTAAGTGCAGAACAAGAAGTCAAAACATTGAGCGACCGAACCACACCTTTGCGAACAAGCAACTGAAAGGCGGACGACACGCCTTTAACAATGACACTTCTCCGTCCCACATCATAACGATCCACAAGATGCAACAAGAACTCAAGAAGAGCATGAGTCATGTTGATGAACTTGGGAACAGAATGCACCATGAGCAGAATCGCAGGCTCGATGTTCATGATACTATCCATCCTTTCATCAAAGAAGAGCCAGTCATAAAACAAAGCCAGTTTCACACTCTCCTCCACATGTTTCTTCCTACAACACGTCAAAAGCCAACCAATCAGTGCCCACCTAGGAAAAATATCAGACTGAATGATCTCATTTGGAGGGTGGTGTGCACAACATATAAACCTCACAATATCAACTATAAGAAACTCTTTATCACGCTCATTCAAAAACTTGTTAGCAAACCAAAGCTGGTGCCTCCTGTGATGCCCCAATTTTATATCCGTTAACCAAAACCTCAATTGGGTTTCCATCTCAGGACTAATCCTAAGCAGAGAATACCTACTGGAAGTCCTGGTGCAGTAAATCTGAGAAACATCCTTAAACCCAACAACATTAAACACAGATGGATTGAACACAATGTCTTGTAATAAAGCCTTAAACTCGGGAACATGAGCTAAATCCTGCAACAAGCGAATAAAATCCCTCCCAATTTTCAAACACAAGTGAAACTCTTCCCTCACTATCTTCACACACAGATGAATCTCCCTCCGCTTCAAAGTCTCCAACTTTTCGATATCCAACCGCTTCAAAGTCTCCAACTTTTCGACACAAACCCTAAATTGATCAGATAAAATCCTAAGAAACGCGTACAACGCAGACGACAAAACGTGCGGCGCGTCTTCCAATAAGCGATCGAATTGTTTTAAGAAAAGGGTCACCAACTCGGAGCAGAGGTTCAAGTTGCCTTCGGTGCAATCGGCGGCGCCTATTTGGCGCAAAAGGGAGACCAAAACGGCGTCGTAGCCGATGGCCAAAACGTGGACCATTTCCTCGGTGAGCCAGAGCAACTGCGTTTTGGCGGAGTGGAGAAGTTTGGGGTAGAGTTGAAGGACGGCGTCGAGGAGTAAGTTGACGAAGGTGGCGTAGCCGTCGGTGACGATTGCGTGCAAGTGTTTGATGTGTGTTTTGGAGAAATGGGGCTCCGTTAAAGCGCCGTGAAGAATTGCGCCGTTGAGGAGGGCGTATTGGTCGGGGGTGGGAATGGATAAGGAGAAAGGGGGTCTCAGGGATGGTTGCAGAGACTCGAAGGCTACCCTCAGCGACGCTTCCAACGCGTTTTCGGCTTCGAAAGGTGCTGTCTGAGTGAGCCTCCACGCCATTAAAGAGAAACCTCAAAACACTGTGTGGAACAACACTAAGCCAGATCTGAATTCTCTTCGATTAAGTCTAATGAAGATCCAACAAAGTAAATTCAACTTAAAAAAAATACTTAACCACGATTCATATTTACGATCGATTTCCTACTAAAGCAAGCTTTGAGCCCCTGATTTGAATTTTTCTTTTGGTAGATATATTTTTTTTCGGTGACATTAATATAGAGTATCAACATCTTAGTAGGCTTTTTTTTTCTTAATCATATTATTTTCATTAAAAATAAAAATTGAGATATTTAAATCTTAAATTAAATATTAAAATAAAATAAAAACTTAATATTGATATGCACTTTTTCTCTATCTATACACCCTTTGCTTGCCCTTTTATCCCCTTTGTCTTTAAACTCTTCTCCTCCCTCTCCCTTTCTCTTCTCATCCTTTAAGTTCCACCCTTTCCTTCCAAATATTTTGGTTAAGAAATACTTAATTCATCTTCGTCAAGTTTTCTTCTTCCATCTTTCATCCCCTCTTGCAGAAACTTCCTTCCTTTTCCCTTTTTCATTCTGGTTGTTAGGATGCTCGTTGGAGCTTCTGCTTCTTAGAAGACAAGTGATGACTTGTATCCAACCCTACAACCCAATCGCACACAACTCTATTTGAAAAATCTTATTAATAATCCTATTTGAAAACTCCATTTGCATGTCTTTGACACAAGAGATCTTGTGCTCAAATCATGTCCTTATTGATAATATTTATTTTGGGTTTTTTAAAAAATAAAATAAAATATTTACATAACAAAGAATATTGATAAAAGAATTATTTGTTTTTTTATCATTAAGAAATAACAATGATTAATCATTTGTTTACATACAAAGTTTAGCACTTCTGTGTCTTGTTTAAAACTCGGAAGGGAAAAACCATTAGCTAATGCAGCTCGATTCTTGATATCAAGACATTTTAGCCAACTGTTTATTTTATTTTATAAAATAAAATGCCCTTTTAATAGTTAGCCAACCAAACAAATTAAAATAGAAAATACTTACTTCTTAGGTAAGTAAAAAATAAAACCCAATTCATGAATATTTAAAAGAATATATATTTAATACATTTTCAGATAGAGAAATTAATATTACAATTACTTTCAAAGAGATTATATAGTGTAAAAGTATTTTATGAAATTTACACAAATTAAGTTAATTGTGAGATCTTACTCCCTCCATCTCTTTATAGTTGTTTTCTTAAGTTATTTTACATGAACTAAGAAAAAATTAATAAATAAATAAAAGAAAATATCAATTTTACAAAATTAATCTTATATTAATTAATTATTTTTATTTTTTTAGTTCATATCATTAATATCATAAGGAATATAAATGAAAAAAGTAATTAATATTACATTAATAAACTAAAATGATAATTATCTTGAGATAAATATTTTTTTCTTACACGAAAATTACAATGAGACCAAAAATATATATTATATATTTGTAAATATAAATTAAATGTAATTAAAATCTATTCAAGTTGCATCATTTTATTATTATTTTAAAACAATAATAAATAAATCCTAACTTACACAATAATTAAAATAAAAATTAAATTTAAATATTAAGTATCTTTTGTCATAGTAAATTAACTATTCTAAATTTGAATTTGAAAGCTCTAGTTAACTAAAAGTTTTAGATTCTAAGTTTTAAATATTTAATTGTATTAAATAATAAGAGAAATAATTATATTGTTTATAATGAATATCTCAAGACTCGAGTTTTACATCACAACTTTATTAAAAATGTCGGATATATTTATGTCTTTGATCCCTTTTTTATTAAAAATTATATATTTCTAATATAAAATATAAATAATAAAAAAGAAAAATGACTTTACCCAGCACCAAGGTGTTTAAATTACAAAAGCCCAACCACTGGAAGAATGAGAAGCCGAGCTAGTCTCAATCGGCTTGCACATCCACAAACGTCACAGTTGGCTTTCATGCACAACACGAAATTGCCTTTTTTTATTCTTCAAGAAATTATTGTGTAAACTTATTTTTTAATTTACTTATATTAATTTTAAAGTTTTTTCTAACAAGCATTAATAATATTTAGAACGGAAATAAAATAAGAAATATCTGACTGAAAAAAAAATACACTAACCATTTTAAAATTTAGAATAACACTTCAATTATTTATTTAATTTGATTAATTGAAAAAATATTTGATAAAGTTTTTGAAAAGATAATTGTCTCTTCATCATTCCGATTGGCACCCTGTACAAGCCACAAGAGAGACATAAGCTTTGGTTTTCTCACTCTCCAAGACCTCTATACAAACAAATATTGGATGTGAAGTTGTTGCATAACTTGCATTGAACAATTAATAGAAATAACAGAAAAGTAAAAAAAGAAATATGGGTGCTTTCGCTGAGAAGCAAGAGGCTTTGGTGAATAGCTCATTCGAAGCATTCAAGGCAAACATTCATCAATACAATGTTGTGTTCTACACCTCGTAAGTTTTTTTTTTTTTTTTTTTCTCTCTAAATACGTGTCTTTTATAGTATGTTTTTGTCTTTTATAGTATGTTTTCCCTTTCGTCGTTTGTTGTGTTTGAAAAGACATAGTGTAATGTGAGTGGTTTTGGTTTGATAAAAATGAATAGGATACTGGAGAAAGCAGCTGCAGCAAAGGACTAGTTCTCATTTCTAGCTAATGGAGTAGACCCCCAGTAATCCTAAGCTCACGGGCCATGCTGAAAAGCTTTTTGGATTGCTAAGTATTAGCTAACTAAAATTATAGCTATTTTATGTGATTAATTTTAAGATTAAACATGTACTTAACACTCTTAAAGTATCAACAAACATACATTGAATTGTTATTTATATTTTTACCATATCTCGTACTAGGAATTGTATATAAAGTCCTATTAATTAGTAATTTGTTGATTATTTTTCTTTCATGATTATATATTTTTCGAATTGTAGTTGCGTGACTCAGCTAGTCAACTTAAAGCAAATGGAACAGTGGTGGCTAATGCCGCACTTGGTCCTCCCTCTCCTCCCCCCACCCTTTCCTTCTTTTGCCACCCACCTCCCCTCTCTGTTGCATATCTTGAAAATTCTTGTAGAAATACTAGATCTCCTTGTGAAAATCCAACAAAATACTCCAATAATAGATCTTAAGAATCAAATCTTGAACCTAAGATCTACTTGCAAGAACCTTTATTGGAGATTACCTAGGGTTTACTTTGCCTTTTTATTTTATTTTTGGGCTTGACATGTAATTTAGGCACACAAGATTTATGTCATTGTCCATCGATCTCATATAATTCAAATATCGGGTACTTTTAATTTGTATTGATAAAATTTAAATTATAAAAAGTGTATTTTTTGAAACAATATAAAAAGTGTATTTAATATATAATTAAAATTTAAATATCTAACTAAGTAAGAAATTGAAGTATTTTATAAAAAAAAATTGACTCATCGAATTTATAAAGTAATTTATGTAACAAAAATTAAGAGTAATTTAAAAGCAATACATAGATGAATAGGAGTGTTTTTATTAGGAAGAATAAGAGTGTTAATAATATCACACGTGAACCTCTTAAATCAAGTAAGCTAAATCTCTTTGGTAAAATTAAGATTCACCTACATTGTTTTTTTTTTTTTATCAATACCTACATCAATATAAAAACAATAATTTTTTATCAATACCTACATTAATATAAAAAAAATAAATGATACAGTTACATTAAATATTCAGAGTAAAAGCTTTGACACTCATTTATTTTTATCTAACTCAAATATAATTTTCTCTATTAAATAATATTTATGGTCTAAATTTTTTTTAGCTATATTGCAGCTCGAGTCTTGATATCATGACATCTTAGCCAACTAAAGCTCAACTGGCTCAAAGGCAGGAATATTTCAAAAAAAATTATTTCATATATATTAATATATTGATTAAGAAAATAAAAAAATTATACTAAAAGAACCATGACTTTACCCAGCACCAAGGTGTTCAATTTTCAAAAGCCACACCACTGGAAGAATGAGAAGCCAACATAGTCTTTCATGGACTAACACATCCACAAACGTCACGGTTGTCTTTCATGCACCACACGAAATTGCCTTTTTCTTTATTCTTCAAGAAATTATGGCATCAATTAGTCTTAATAGTCAAATTCGTAAAAACTAACAAATTGACTTTTAAAAAATTAAAAAATTCAAATTAATCACGGGATATGTATAAATTATGATAGACTAATCATTGTAAATAAGTTAATGATAAATTCTCAAAAAGATAATTTATTTTTAAATTAATTATTAAACATTATAACTAAATAATAAAATGATCTCACAAATTAAATGACATGACTAATTTGTTATATTTTTTCATATTTGAAAACTACAATTTTATGTCATTTTTATGGATTAATTTATATACTTTTAAGAATAAATTTAACTATTTACTCCATAAATTATCGATTATTGATGTTTACTAATTTTGAAGTTTTTGCTAACAAGTGTCGTCCTAAAGTAATTTAATTTTCACTCATTAACAAAAAAATAATTTAAGAATTATAAAATTAGTTTAATAATTGAAACGAGAAGAAAGGAAGAACAGATTGTGAGTTACAGTCTCTTTGTCCCCTAACAATTAATATTTAATGATAAAAAATAGTAATTTGACTGTTAAAAATTATAAGAAAGAAAATAATATATTTTATAAATTCTTTAGTATCCGAATTGTATATATATTTATTCAATACTGATTGATACAATTCATATTAATATAATCGAGTTTTTACTGAACATACATTTATTAAAAAAAATCTCTCTAGTGTCCATTTATTCGGCGAGAAGCCTTCTCGTGCTTTACACACTTTAATATTATTATATCCCCACCCCCACCAAAAAAAAAAAAACTGTTATATCTTTCCAGTACATTTATTTCTTTTATTTTTACAAAGGAAACTTCACGAAAGTAATTACAAAAAAGATAGTGAACATCATTTTTTTAGTTAAGATGAATTTTAAAATCACACTTTTTTATATTTTTTTGTTACCCTTTTCATTATTGGGTGAAATCTCATAGTGAAACTATTAAATAGTTTGGGCTCAAGTTTTATTAGTAAAGTCTGCATGAAATTTAACTTAATAATAGAGAGAGTTTTGGAAAGGTAACGAATGTTAGAAAGTGTGATATTATTATAGTTTTATTTAGATTAATAATTATGTTTACATGAAAATTGACAATTTATTTTTAAAATTCAGAGTAATACTTAAATTACTTATTTACTTTAAGATTTTGAAAAGATCATTTGGCTCTTCATCATGCCGATTGACACCCTCCACAAGCCAAGAGAAACTTAAGTTGTAATTTTTCTAACTCCAAGCCTTCTATATAAACACGTATTGGATGTGAAGTTGTTGCATAACTTGCATTGAACAATAGAAATAACAACAAAGAAAATAAGTGAAAAAAGAAATATGGGTGCTTTCACTGAGAAGCAAGAGGCTTTGGTGAGTAGCTCATTCGAAGCATTCAAGGCAAACATTCCTCAATACAGCGTTGTGTTCTACACTTCGTAAGTTTTCTCTTAAAGCATGTATCTTTCATTCTCTGTTTTTCCTTTCGACATTTTTTGTGTTTGAAAAGAGATAGTGTCAATGTGAGTGGGTATTTTTTTTTATTAAAAATTAACAGGATACTGGAGAAAGCACCCGCAGCAAAGGACTTGTTCTCGTTTCTATCTAATGGAGTAGATCCTAGTAATCCTAAGCTCACGGGCCATGCTGAAAAGCTTTTTGGATTGGTAAGTATCATCCAACTAAAATTATAGCTATTTTATGTGATTAATTTTAAGATTAAACATGTATTTAACACTCTTAAACATGTATTTAACACTCTTAAGATTAAACATGTATTTAACTAAAACATGTATTTGCTGATTATTTTTTTTTTATAATTATCTTGTCACATATTATATATTTTTTGAATTGTAGGTGCGTGACTCAGCTGGTCAACTTAAAGCAAATGGAACAGTAGTGGCTGATGCCGCACTTGGTTCTATCCATGCCCAAAAAGCAATCACTGATCCTCAGTTCGTGGTATGATAAATAATAAAATGTTACAATAAATGCACATATACTTAAATTTTACATGGTGCAGTGTTATGATCATCATTTTTGTTTAGTAATGAATTTACTTAAAATCTTAAATTATGTACTTTTTGAAAGTTTTATATGGAATTTTAATTATAGGGAAAAATGTAAGAGCTAATCCATTAGTGATGTTTTGTCTGTAGGTGGTTAAAGAAGCACTGCTGAAAACAATAAAGGAGGCAGTTGGGGACAAATGGAGTGATGAATTGAGCAGTGCTTGGGAAGTAGCCTATGATGAATTGGCAGCAGCTATTAAGAAGGCATTTTAGGATCTACTATTGCCGTCAAGTGTAATAAATAAATTTTGTTTCACTAAAACTTGTTATTAAACAAGTCCCCGATATATAAATGTTGGTTAAAATAAGTAAATTATACGGTATTGATAAACAATCTTAAGTTTTATATATAGTTCCATATACTAAAGTTTGTGAATCATAATCGATGCTTTATATAAATAAGTTCATAAGAATTTATATGTTTTAAAATTATTTTACCCCTATAAATTCAAATAAACTTAACTAAATGGGATAGATGTTTTCCTACGAAAAAAATGAAAATAAGTAACAGTAAAATGCGTTAGAAATAGTTATTGTGGTAGATAAATTCAAATACATTGAAAATATTTTTATCAATTAGATTAATATGCCAATGTTTCTGATTTTATTACTTTAAAGAATAGCAGGGGTAAGAGGGGGATTAGCACTCAAAAACTGACATGAGGCCAGAATGTTACCATGGTAGCGCAATCGATCAACTATTAACATATACAGTAAATCTAAAAGATTAAGGGTTCGTTTCGTAGAATTAAAAAAAATAATTCAAGTTTTGAATTAAAATATGATTTAAAATGTTAATTCTATATTTTTTTTCTTTTTCACTTTCTTTCTCTACAAATGAGAAATTAGAAGCTCAATTCCATTGCACGGTATACTCAAACCATAATTACAATTTATCACGCGTAAATAGCAGAACGTACGGGTTGCTGAGAGACTAACAAAGATATTCAAGGTCCAATTTGTTATACATTTCCGCCACTGATGAAAGAACATTACTATGCAAATTCCTTATAGAAGAAAACATTTACCCTTCTCAATTCTCATTTGCAGCAAAATCACACTCTTTAAGCTAATTGATTGATTAAACTGGTGTAGAATTATAAATAAATCAATAAAATGAGATCATTTTGAACAAAGTGAAGTTGATTTCTCACTTCACAAAGTTCGCCAATACTGATGGTAACTTTTAGGTGTGAAATAAGATGGGCTGAATAAAGTTTTGAATAAATTGGTTTCATGAGCCTATTTGAAAAATGGTTTGTTTTGTGTGAGCGTTTTATTTAGGAGAATGACGAAACACATATTTCGCCAAGAGAAATAATGAAATAGGTGCATATTTCGTCAATAGGAACAACGAAATAGGTGTATGTTAGGTCAGGTGCAGTGTGCAGAGTGGATTTTGTCATCCTTATTGGCGAAATAGGTGGTGCTGTTGCTTTGTCAATTTATCTAATAGTGAGTTGAAAATAATTTATCTAATAATGAGTCAGAAATAATTTATCTAATAATGAGTCAAAACCGCCAAAAAATCCACAAAGCAGCACCACTTATTTCGCCAATGAGGATGGCAAAATCCACTCTGCATGCTGCACTTATTTCGCCAATGTGGATGGCGAAATCCACTCTGCACACTGCACCCCTACGCGCTGCATACTGCTGCACCTGACCTGACCTACACCTATTTCGCTATTCCGGTTGGCGAAATATGCACCTATTTCACTGTTCCTCTTGGCGAAATATGTGTTTCGCCATTCCTTTCAGCAAAACGCTCACACAAAACAGACCACATTAGCAAAATGTTTCAAAACAGATTGGGAATTAGTTTCTAAAAGAAACCCCCCGAAGTCAATTTGCTATAAAATTTAAACTTATTTAAATAATTGAGTGCAACTGTAAACTTAAATGTATTTTTTTTTGTTTAAACATATAAGTACACAAATAATGAATCCAAATATAATAAATTCACTAATAACTCAACTCGGTCATCTTTGAAATCATGAATATATTTATTATATCTATACATAATCCAACAATTATATAATGTTTTATTTAACAAACAGTGATTAATGTATTGAAATTAAAATTAAATCATTCAGGTAATACCAAAATTCAATCATTAGCAGAAATAATTTTTGATCAGATTTTATTTACTTGTTCGCTAAATTTTAAATTAGTTAGAGTTTCTTTTCTTTAATGAACCGGAGGGTCAAGATAAAAAAATACATTTTTTTTTTAATAATTATCATATTATAACAGGTAGTTATTTCAAAGCAATTCAATGCTTCATTTCAACCACCAACATTTAAAAGAAATAAAATACAAAATAGTACTCGTGGTTTTGTGTCTGGAAAGCTCCAACCATAATTTAATCCAAAAGTTGTCTATTGTAACTTTAGCTTAAATAAACCATGGTTTAAGACTTTCAAACTCGTAACCAAACACAATATAACTCTCGCTCAAAATTAGTTTATATTGATACTTGCTACTTACAAGGGAGACTTAGAACCGTTTACAAACACAATTCTGACTTCTGAGTGTAAATGTTATGTAATGCAGTCATTTAATATTTTTTAGTATAACCATCGATCCTTCAAAGGAATGAAAAGAAAAAAGCTTGCTTAATTGACCGAAACTTATATTATTAGACCCCATGAAATCACAAATATCCAAAAGTATCTTCTATGTCGTCTAGTTAGAAAAAACAAGGGGACGAACTAGTTATTTGTATAGCCCTTGTTTCTTTTCATTAGTTATATACCTTAGTGGGAATATCACACTTTCTCTCTATAGTGCATGCAGAAGTGGAAGGACCATGACAAGGTAAAATTTCTGTTTTGTTATTTCTAATATACAGCACATGTACACCCACATCCACAATGATTCCAATTTTTAGTGTGCTGATAATAAACACTAAAATTAAACATGTTTCTTTCTTATTAACATGAATTGTTAGTTATACTATAATTGCATAGGGAAGAACATATGGAATACCTAGAATTCAAACTACCAATTTACACCATGTAAGCTCGGCAATACTCATTATTATAGATAGCAAATTATGTGACATGATATGATTCAAAGTGGCAGTGTTGAAGCCTACTATGAAAACGGGAAACAATTGAAGGATGGAAAAGGAAAGTCGAAAATATGCAATTTGAGTAGGCATGGCAGAGATAAATTCCAGGAGAGATTGGATTTCAAATTCTCTGATTTCCAAGCTCTGGAGGTTTTTCTCCAACTCTCGATCTCTCTTAGTATTAAAAAGGTTCCTGGTTACATATTAATAATATTATTATCATTATTATTATTTTTGCAGATAGAAAAAGGGTGGAACAATCTTTTTGTTTCCATTATTAGTATAGAAACAGGGGAAACCATAGCTAAGTCTGGCAAAGCAACAGTACAAAATGGAGAGTGTTGTTGGGAAGACTCCATTCTAAGTACTATATGGATTTCTGATGATTCTCTATAAGATAATGAAGGCTTCCTCCTTAAACTTCTTGTTGTCATGGTCTGTTGTTGGTTACCTTTGTTGCTTGATTATGTGTACTACACATTTGATTTTGTTTATTCAATAAATTTAATTTATATGAACTATCAATGTAAACATTTTTATACAAACATTTAATAAGATTTTACCACTCATTATATGATGGTAAGGTAAGTTTCAATTAGATGTATGTGTAAAATGATTTTACACTGATAATATATATAAATTAAACTCGCTTAATATTGTCTAACATAGCTTACTCAACCTGAAATGGCATTGTTATTACAGGGATCTGCCAGGTTTGGGACCCTTGGGTAGGCTACCATTAATTTAGCAAGTTACATTAGACCTGAAACTTCCACTGCATCATTACCTTTGAGACAACATTGTTCCTATAGGACAATCTTACAAGTAAGGATTATATTTTTTTAATTTTAGTCTTTTTAAAATTTTAATTTTTAATCTATGTAAGAGTTCGTGCTTTAGGAGCTAAAATTGAAAAGGCGTAAATTATAAAGATTAAAAATTGAAAAGGAACCAACTTAGAAGGACTAAATTCATAAGCTATTTTTCTTTTTAGTTTAATTTTCTTCAAAGCTTTGAATCAAGGCTAAACTCTCCGTTTGAGAAACAACACATGTTCACCATTTTTTTTATACAAAACCTTAAAAATAGGAAATAAAAATAAGCATTTTTGTAACTATTTGTAAAAAAACAGAGAATGAAAAATAAACTAACTTTCTTGGTGTCAATGATAAACTCTCAGTTTGATAAACTACATCTGCTCACCAGTTTTTAAACAAGTCTTTAAAAAATAAAAATGATGCCATCTTTGTAAATATTTATAAAAACAGAAAATGGAAACAAAAATATTTTTAAAAATCAAATATGCCCATAGCTACTAAGATAAAGGTTCAATGGTTTTGTATATCTGCTAGGTATAAGAAAACTTTTTTATTATCCGCTTTTTCTACCAAGTAATAAGTAGAAACAATTAGCATCCTAAATTTACATCTAAGTTTCTTTACAATTATGAATTATTAAAAATCTGATCCTCTTGTTCTCTCTCTCTTTCTCTCTCTATCTTTTTATTCAGGTTAAAATATAGTGTTTGACCCCAAGAAGCAAGTTCAGGTCTGTTGTTTATGGAATAACTTTTTTCTGCTATAACTTATGTGTGATTATTATAAAAAACAAAAATGCACTAATTCTTATGGGATAGCACAGGAGGGATGGAAATTCATATGTGGACGAAATGAGTGTTTGCTGCTCTGATGATTTAGACAGTATATCCGATGTATCTGACAATACATTCAGCAGGACTAGTGGATCTTCACATTGGGACCATTTAGAAAATACATATTATCGAAGAGAACTGAGCAGTAAGGTATGAAGATTGTTTAGCTAATTTAACTTTATGTAATCAACCATTTATATAATCAAAATCATATGCTTCAGCCTTAAGTCATTCAATTGTATATGATAAGAGTGAAATGTGTAGTGTTCCTACTTCGCTTGTAAATGAAAAATTTTGTATTTTGGAAATTGGAATGTGTAATCGAGCTGCTCTATCATTTCAGTAACTGTCATTGTTCAGTGGACATAAATCAAGAATTTAACTAGATTCCTTTTCTGTAATTTAAGCAGTTTTTCATTTTCTTTTTGTATAGTTTCCTCTCTTGATAAGCTCTTGTTCAAATTGGCTTTCTTCAAGATAATAAAATCACCTTATGATGTTACATAGAATAAGTCCAATCGCAACATGTTCAGATCACGAAATTGAGATTTCCTTGTCCTTTTGGATTGGGATGTCTTATTACAGCTGTATGCAGAAGATGGAGTTAGTTATTTTCAGTTAGAGGGTAGTTAGATTAGTTGGAGTTAGTTATTTTCAATTATCTGATTCTGCAGTAGATACTACCATTGGTGCCTCATTTGCTTTACCTTCTCCTTCTGTGAGAAGATCCATTAGAACATCAAACCCTCCACCTTATCTTCTTGATTACATTAGACCTCAACCTAGACAGAAATCTCACCCTATACAAGATCATTGCTCTCTGGTTCACCTCCACTCTCCTTATAAGGACTTCATTGCTCAGGTTTCCACCATTTATGAGCCACAATTTTATCATCAAGCTGTTCCTTTTCCAGAATGGCACCAAGCCATGACAGCTGAGATCAAAGCTTTGGAATCCAATAACACATGGACTTTGGTTCCTCTTCCAATTGGTAAACAATGCATTGGCTGCAGGTGGGTGTACAAAGTGAAATTCAAGCTTGATGGCACTGTGGAACACACAAAGCTAGATTGGTAGCTAAGGGTTACACACAGCAAGCTGGTATTGATTTCTCGGATACTTTTTCTCCAGTAGCTAAACTTACTTTTCAGTTAGAGCCCTTTTGGCTGTTGCAGCTGCTAAAAACTGGCCAATCTTATAGCTTGATGTGGATAATGCCTTCTTGAATGGTGATCTATTTGAGGAAGTGTATATGGAACTTCCAAAAGGGTACACTTCAGTTGATAAAAACCTTGTCTGTAGGCTCAACAAATCCATTTATGACCTTAGACAAGCTTCTAGACAGTGGTTTTATAAACTCTCTACAACATTAATTGAGAATGGTTTCTCTCAATCAAAGAATGACTATTCTCTTTCTACCATTGGCAAAGGTGCTTCTCTGGTTGTTCTGTTAGTCTATGTAGATGACATTTTGCTTGCTGGCCCAAGTGCTACATGTGTTCACTCTGTTCAGGCCAAGCTTCAAGCCTTGTTCAAACTGAAGATCCTTGGTTCCTTACAATATTTTCTGGGCCTGCAAGTTGCAAAGTCCAGCAAGGGCATTGTTTTGACTCAGAGAAAATATGCCCTTTCTCTGTTAGAGGATACTGGTTTTCTTGGCTGCAAACCATCCTCTCTTCCAATGGATCCAAATTTAAAGCTCGACATGCTCAGTGGTGATTTGCTGCCCAATCCCTCAATGTACAGGTGCTTACTTGGTCGCCTCATGTACCTCACTATTTCAATGCCGGATATTACATTTGCTGTTAACAAGCAAAGCCAATGCATGCAGCATCCAAGAATACCTCATCTAAATGCTGTGCATCATCTCCTACAATATATCAAGGGCACTCCGGGTCAGGGTCTTCATTTTCCAGCCAGTAACTCCTTCAACTTATCTGCATATGCAGATGCTGATTGGGGAGGATGTTTGGACACACGCACAGGTCGACATCTGGTTCATGTGTGTTTCTAGGAGATGCTTTAATATCATGGAAATCAAAAAAGCAAACCACTGTGTCTAAATCTTCAGCAGAGGCAGAATATCGAGCTCTTTCCTCAGTTCCCAGTGAAGTAATTTGGCTAAGACGATTGCTCCTGCACTTTGAGATTTCCATCCCATCTGCCATGCTTTTCTGTGATAGCAAATCTGCAATTTATCTAGCGTCTAATCCAGCTCACCATGAACGATCCAAACACATTGATATTGATTATCACTTCATTCGTGAGTTAGTGCAGTCCAACACCCTTAAGCTTGTTCATGTGAAATCCCAACATCAAGTTGCTGATATCTTCACAAAGCCCTTAATGCTTCTGGCTTTCTCTTCTTTTATCCGCAAGTTGGGACTCATTAACATTTACTCTCCAACTTAGAGGGGGGGTATTACAGCTGTATGCAGGAGATGGAGTTAGTTATTTTCTGTTAGAGGGTAGTTAGATTAGTTGGCAGTTAGTTAGAGCAGAGTTAGTTACTAAGCTTGTTAAGCTGGATATAAAGCACTGTGTACAATCTTGCATTCAATATACCATCAATAATATTTTGCAGATTCTCCTTGCTGCACAAAGCTTTCCATTAATATGTCTCCCCAACAAAGTAATGGCAGTGGATTGAAAAAGAATATGAATGAAAGACAAGATTCAACTTACTCTAAAAATGGCCCCTATCCACTCTATGATACCTCCAGATCAACATATTCATCCCCAGTAACGTCTATTTCTGGGACACGGCTTCAAGGTAAAATGGAAGAGCTTGGAAAGTTTCAAATGTCAGTGAGACAAAGTTGACAAGGAGTGTTAGTTCATCTAAAGATCTCTTGGGTGTAGCACAAGTAACCATTGATTTACTTCATGGTGAAGCAAAGATGTGGGAAGAAAATGCTAGAAAGCTGATGGTTGATGTGGAGAGACTGCGAAAGCATTTAAGCAAGAGGTCAGAGAATAAAAAAAGGACATGAAATGGACTTGTCAGTATCACGCAAAAGAGAGATGCGTTGAAGGAAGAAATTCAACGGCTAACCTCAATGGTGAAACAAAATGACAGCAGAAATCTTAAGTTCCAGATAGAAGAAGAGATGGATAATACAACAAGGGAGTTGCAAGATGAGATCAAGTATGAGAAAGGACTTAATTGTGACTTGGAGTTGAAGCTAAAGAAACAACAGTAGTCAAAGATTGATCTTGTTTCCATTCTCTAGAAACTACAGAAGATAAATGAAAAGCAGAAAATGGAGATGGCTGATCTATCAATGAATAGATTGCGGTTGCAAGATGCTGAAATTAATAGCCATGTGCTCGAAGACAGCGAGGAAGAGGATTTTAGTTTGAGCAAGGAAGTCCTACCACAGAAAATGAGAAAGGAGTTTGGTCATTCAGATGCTGATCTTGGTACTTATGGAAATGCAATAAGATGCCTGCATGAAGGGATTGAACTACAGGAATTCCGGAGCTCGGAGCTTGAGCACCAACTTATGCAGGAGAAACAAAAAAATATGGAAAGTACTATCCAGTTTCTGAAGAAAACTCTGGAAGAGAAAGATCAAGAGATGAAAACTGCAAGATGTTTTATGGCTCAAACATTAGAAGAAAATGAGGCTAAATGGAGGAATAGGCTGTCTGAGAAAGGGAAACAAATCATCAACTTTGAAAAGAAGTTATCTGTGGTGTTTATGCATTTGGCAATGAAATCTTAGCTTTAACAAAAAGGGTGCATGATGTTGAAGCTGAATTTTGTGAGAAGCATGGAGAGTCCAGAAAGGATCTGATCAACGTCACTGAAGTGTTCCTTGAGTTATATAAACAGCTGAAGCTTTTAGTAGAGAACCTGAGGGGTCTGGTGGGTCAAATGACATTAACCCAAAATGAGAGTTGTTTCAGTATATCAGAGCTCTCAAAAGATGCAGGTAAAATAGATTTGAAGGAATTGACCGAGGTAATCCTGTGTACCATTATCCTCTTGAAGAAGTCGCTTGAAACCGAAGCTACTTCCCTTGAGTATGACATTAATTCTCAAGATGAGTTGAACGGGAGAAGAATAAGAGATGATAATGTATTTCAGAATGAAGTAAGAGATTGCAGTCAGGAATTGAGAAATATACATGCAAAATTGTTATCTGATTTTCCACCACCGACTAAATATCAACAGGTTGAATCTGAGGAGACTAACAAGCTGAAATCTGGCAATATGCTGGGGAAGGAAAAATCATGTCCAAGGTATTCCAAGCTAGAACTTGAAGCTGAAGCTGCTTATCTGCAATCCGAAATTTCTTCAAATCATTCAACTGATTTTCCAAATGACATGAAGTTTCATGATTGGACAAAGGATTCCCAGACTCTAATGAGCAAACATGTTGTAAGGAATTTATCATTTGAAAGTTCTGATGATGAAGACAATGCTTTATTTGGACTAAAAGCAGAAAATGTACAGTTATCTGAAAAAATGCTTGGCTTAGAAGCTGAAATGAGACATTTGATTGAAGAAAAGGAGTCAACTCATTTGGCACTGGAGAATTCTGAAAATGTTGTCGAAAATCTCCAGGCTGAGATCAGGAGAATGGAAGCATTAAATGAGGCACAAAAGGTTGAGTTGAAAAGAAAGGAGGAGAGCATGCAGAAAAAATGGATAGAAGCTCAAGAGGAGTGCAGCTTTCTGAAAGTAGGCAACTTGGAATTACAAGCTACAAATGGAAAATTGATTGAAGAATCTAAAACTTTTCAAACAAATGATGAGTTAAGAATGCAAAACTTGGAGTTGCATTGCCAATGTACAGTTTTGGATTCTAAACTGGGGGAATCACAAATTGTATTTTCTGGTATGTTGAAACTAGTTGAAGAATTGGAATGCAAATTTACTTCAATGCTGGAAGAAATTGCTTTGAAAGAAAAAATCAGATGTAAAAGAAAGATTCTCTTCAACAAGAGAATGAAGAGTACAAGAACAAGGTAAGAGATCTTGAAGAAAAGCTGAAACAAAAGAAAGATGTAAAACAAGACCAATATGATGCAAAAGATCATTGTGATGGTCGTTGGTAAGCGTACCAAGTCGTCAAATAGTATTTGATAAATAAGAGTTATCTTTTCCACGAAAACTTGTGTAATACTTAACAAATATCACAAGTTTTTACTATCTAAACTAACAAATAAACAATGATGATTTGAACATTGCATTCAATAATAAAAATAAAGCAACCAAAGCTACAAATTATAATATTTTTTTGGGGATTTTTCATAAACACACAATAAAATAATATAAATTTCAGATGACAAAGGTTATCGGGATTAAATTTCTCCAAACCAAACTCTCTTTAAGCTAAAACATGATATTCAACTTGTAATCCAATGTTAATATCGGTCATAGTTCAAAAGCGATATTTTAATTTCTAATTCATTAGGTGAAAAGACCTAAATTTCTCCATTAAATGTCAATCCCATAAACATTTAACAAAGGAACTTGCTTTAAGCTCAATGGCCCAAAGATAATCATTACCCCTCATCCTATTCCTTGCAACAACGGAGGATTTAGCTACCCATCTCCATGAATAGCATTCAAAAGCAAGAAAAATGAAGGAATAATGGAAGAAAAGAGTTGGAAAAAAAGAATTTTTTTTAAAGGAAGTGTTTTTACAAAATAATGAAGCGTGTCCTAAAATGCACAAGGCAATCTATTTATAAATATCCAAAAATTTACACTTAAGTGAATGTCTGCTCAAACTAAAAAAGTCAAAAGTTATTTTACTAAAGTCAATTTTTTGGTGTAATTTTCTTTTTCATCTTTTCCAAAAGGAACTTTAATTTGGGCCCTCCAATCCCAATTTAAGCACATTTAAGTTGAAATCTTTACTTCATCTTCTTGAAGCAGCATCAAATCCAGTGAAATTCTTGCCACATCCCTTCCAATGTTACACACAACAAGAACGACATCCCAAGCTGGTCTATTCACTCTTTACTCTAAAACCACTCTCTTTGTTCATTGTTTTCTGTGCAAGACTACAAAGACCTTGAAATGTCACTGATTTTAACTTTTTTAATTTTGAAGACTATGATTCTAGGGATTTTCAAGTCAAAGAACCTTGTTTTCAGGTCTATGAAACTCCACTTGTTTGCAGGGGATACATATTCACTTTCTCCTTTTACACAGACAGATTTCTCAACCCTATTTGCCGCCGATTATGCCTTCATTATCTTGTTGAAATTTCTTGTCACCAACGCTTCAGAGCTAATCAGCAACAACTATTAGATAGAATTGACTTAAATATGTTTCGCACATCTATAATATATATTTTTCATATTTGTCATTAGTTTTATTTCATTAAATGACATCATTGCAAACTAATAATGTGTCACATAAGCAATTAAGATGTCACATCATCATTTAATAAACTTAAGTTAATTGAAAGTATCAAAAATTTAAAAATATCAATAAGTAAAATTAAAAAAAAAAAATATATATATATATATATATATATATATTTTAGATAATAAATTATTCCATGTATAAAAAACATATTTAAGATAATAGAATTTAACTACAATTTACAAAAATTCAATGACAATATCGAGTCTTTCCGGTCAATATCCTAACAAGAAAATAGTGTTATATTATTAAATAAGCACACGGGAAATTAGCTTTCGCTTAGCGGCTTAGGTAAGGTAGCAAGCAAATAACTTCGGATGTATACTAATTATCTTGAAGAGAGGTAAAATGTTATTGTACCGTTTAACTTAGGTTGTTCAAACACGTTTATTTGCCCACTTTTTGCATTAATTTACTTTAATAGAAAGCTTGTTAATGTTAAGTTCACGTTTGGGAATGTAATAAGTTAAACATAAAGCTATTGATTGCCGTAATCAATTGGCCTAAAGGCCAAGTAGAGTATATTAAATTTCAGGCAAACCCTTATTTCGAATCAACTGGAAGTCGATCAGCAAATCTTTTAAATTAACGAATTTGCCTACTTTCAGGAAGGAAAAAAAAAAAAAAGCAATGTAATACCTAATATATATCTGAATTTATCATACGTATTTGTTACAATTAGATTTTGTAAACTGTAAATCTCTCTAATATAATTCCTTTAGGAAAGATGATTGTAACATTAAAAAATATATTTTGGGTAAGCAGCTTGGATCTTTAGAGGGGGTGGTGCCAACCTAGTTGGGACTACACCCTCGATTGTATCAGCTGTCTCACCATTCATTTAAAAAATAAATAACCAATATCAATTAACCATTTAAAGAAACTAAAAACATACAAAATTGAAACACCGGTAATTTAAAGTCGTCAAAGCATCTGAGAATTATTTGAAAGTATGCACAGTATAAGAGAAAAAATAACCAGTTCCTATTTGCGATTACTTGAGGCAAAATGGTATAGATTGACAATCTCTCTTGTTTTGGGGAATTCAGTTTTTATTCATATACAACCTTGGAATTTTCAAAGAATTTTTTTTTCAAAGAATAATCAGGGAAACTATTTTATTTACGTAAGAATAATGAATCAACAGCGCCATCTGCTAATCCAATTATACAATTCGTGGAGTTCCATATATAATCAGAAAAACTAAGGCATCTACTGAACACTTATAAATAAGAACCTCGAGACCTTTAGAATAGAGATAAACTCCCTCAAGCCTTTTTTTCCTCTCCATGCCCTTTTAATTTCCTTTTTACAGTATGGAATATGCTCGGACCACCTCAACAATTGGTGCTCGGCATAAAGGACATTTACCACCACCACGAATTAACTCATTGGCACATTTTGAACAAGTGCACATGTGCCCACATCTGCAAGAAATTGCAATTTGCCGAAAGGAAGAAACAAAACCAGTGTTCAGAATAAGTAAACAGTATAAACTACAGATACCTGCATAAAATGTAGGGTTGTATTTTTTGTTCATCAACACAAATTATATATTTTATCATGTATAAGTACCTGTACAAAAGAGAATCGATATGGTTATCACAACAAACACAGCAAGTTCCTTTCTTCACATGCCCCCATTTAGACCCATCATCAGATGTCTCAGCACTCAATCCTACAATATAAATTAACATGTAATATGAATAACTGGAGATAAAGAAAGCTAAGCACAATGTGAATAACAGGAGATAAAGAACCATAAGCACAGATAATTAACATTAAAATAAATGCAACCAATACAGATGCACTATCGTCAAGAGGAAGAAGAAAAAAAACTCAGTAAAAAAACACATGGCTATAATGATAGAAGAGAAAAGAAATCACACCATTTTCACTACCTGAGCGGTTCAGAGCAGCAGATACTTCCTGTCTGACAGAGCGCTGCAACTCCAGTTGCATATCCATGCAGGCCTCCAACATCCTCTGCATGTGATTCATGCCTTGCTGAAGTCTTGCCATGTCTGATCTTAAATCATTCATTATCTCCCACTCCTGTTCCCAATCAGCAAACAAACCCAGAACTTCAAAAAGAATTTTAATAAAATACAGTATGAAAACTATTTAGGCAAAGAAAAAACTCCAGGAATAAAACGTAAAATAAGTTGACCTATTGTCAGAAAGGCATATCAAGAGTCAACACCTGAATGACAACAGAAATCTCAAATGATAAGTAGCCAAAGCTTTCAAAACTATTAGAATTTTTCATTTAACTAAAATTTTGTTAGATTCGGCTAAGAGTTACTTTTACTTGGACACCTTATTAGATATATTCGTCATCATTTAGCATGGTAGTAATCATCGCAAAATGTAATGGAAGAGACATGATTAACATCCTAAAGCCAATCAAATTTATTCGTCATCATTTAGCATGGTAGTAATCAACGCAAAATGTAATGGAAGAGACATGATTAACATCCTAAACCCAATCAAATTTATTAGTTTTCTAGCTTAAGGTGATAGCTTACTAGCTTAGTAGTGACTACAAAAGATCCTTGAAAGAAAAGCCTAAATTGGTTGCATGTAAAAGAATGACAGGAAGAAGCAACATAATACTATATTCTATGTGCCATTCCATAGGTAACTAAAAGTAAAATACATGTGCATAAAGAATTTAGATAAGAAAGATACATACAATTTCAGAACGATGCATGCTATGGCGAGACCATCCAGTTTGATGCAAATCCTGGTGCCACAGAGGTTGTGGTGGAGGTACTGGTGGAGAAGGCAACACCAGTGAAGGCCTGTTAATGGTTTCATGTTGACCCTCATCACGTTCCTCACCCTGCTGGTCTGGGTCCCGTTCAGGAGAGGCAGGAGTTGGTGTTGGCAAGTTCCGATGCAAATCCCAGTCAATTGGTGCACGACCTTGCCTTTCCACATATGACTGTATTAATTGGTCCAGACTTTCACGGAAACCACTACGAAGAAGGTTAGAAACACTTCTCCTGAAACATGAATAAAAATCCATACAATAATAAGGCTTGGTGGCAAGAAGAAATGAAAGCCAATAAATGAAGTATCAACCATGTTCAGTACAATCTCGACGTATAAATGGCATACTCATTTTAGATTTTTGGAAATGTTAGATGTTTCTATAAAAAAAACAAGACACTCTTGGGAGAAACTCCTTTTATTTCCTTTTCTCAAACACCTGTTGACAGTGGGATAAATAAGCCAAACAGGCTGAAAGCCATCTGTGAGGCAAAGATTCAAAAGGAAAGAATTACCTGCTCAGAAGTTCTCTAAGCTCCATACTGTATACATTATCATCATCAGGTGGATGAAATCTATTGAATCTTCTTATGGGAACCCCACGGCGATTCCTCGAAGCTCCAGAAGGTCCTTCGGACCAATTACCAACAGTTTCCCTTGTGTTATCATCATGCCAAATTCTTTGAGCTTCCTGGGGATGAGGATCTTCCCCAGTTAAGTTTCTGGGAGGTTCCTGTGGCCAATCACTGACTGCCCTTCCATCTCTCGTCTGATCAAATGGACTCCGTTGCCAGTTTCCTCCCCCTTCTTCAGCAATTTGTTCCTGCCAATTCCCCCCTTGATTACTAGCTTCTTGCCAACTAATACTCTCACTTGTGCTACTCTCCAAAGTTCCTGTTCGATTAGGCAACTGACGCACATCAGTTTCCAGGCTCCTAATCTGCTGTTCATAGTTTTCTTGTTGGCCATCTACCAGACTGTTTGCTTGGCTCCCATCACCTCTTGTTTCACTCGCGTTACTATTTGATGTGGAATCAGGACTGGTGCCTGCTTGACCAAGAACAATATTTTCTAATCTTGAACGAAACCCCTCCCTGAATTACATCATTTAAGTGTCAATGTATGACAACCAATTTGTAACTATGACAAGAGCAAATTGTACACAATATTTACCAACATACCATATTGGCATAGAAGCCTAATAATAAAAATATTTATTATAGATATATGTCACATAAAAATGTTAAAGGAAATAAAAGAAACAAGCCAAGCTAACACAAGCAGTATAGCCTTGTGTCTTATTGAACTGAAGAGCATAAATATATAGAGCTCGTAGAATATTAGTAACAAACTTATATGCAAAAACCAAAGTGCTGATGAACAGAAACAAATGAAATGAGGATTATGACAAATAATAAATATTTTATTTATAGTGCAATTTGGAACAGAAGAAACCTAATATAAGTATCCAACCATAAGAAAATTTCCATTGATGCATTGTCATTATGAACAAAAATGCCGTTAATATAGCAAAATAAATAAAGATTCATTTAAAACCATAGATAAACAAATAGCAAAAGAAACAATACTTCTCCCATTCATTATGAACAAAAATGCCATTTTATATTGCAAAATAAATATTCATTTAAAACCATCAATATACCCAAAAAAAATTATACTCCTCCCAATACCAAAACAAATTTCCCATGATAATGGGGCAAAATGAAAATCCACCATAGCACATTACTCAATATGCAAGGCATAGAGGCCATAAAAAATCCACCAATGTGCCTAAGTTACTACTCCTTGTCACAGATGTTAGAGCATCTCAACTACTTTATTTTATTTCTATACCAAAAGTTCCAATATAGTATTAGCAGTAGATGCACCCACAACGTGGATTTAAAAGAGAACACTCAATTTCTAGGATAGTATTTCAATCTTCTTTTGTATCTTGGAGAAGCCAAAAATAACAGTGTGAGGTGGGGTTCTATTTTGTATCAGTTTAGACTCTAAAGAAAAAAGAAACAAAAAAAATTATAATTAGATTGAGCAAAAAATGGAGTGAGGGAAAAAACTTTTGAAAAAGTCTTGAATTGCATACCTTAAACCAGAGACCGTGTGCCGTTGTCTTAGCTGAACTAATTCACTTGCAGCCATAGACGGTGGCCTCTCATCTTCAACAGTTCTTTCATTTCGGAGGAATCTACCTCTGAGCAGTGACTGAAAAAGGTAATTTCGTATAAATAGTCAATTTACAAGAGGAGCAAGTATATAAGGTAAAAAAGGGAAAACAAACAATTACTGTCCACTTAAATATCTTCTAATCACGTGACTTACTAATTTAAAAAAAAAAATATTTTAAAAAATAGGAATCAACTGAATAAATCAAATTGAAAAGGAAGCAATAGATTTCATAGAACAATGAAAGGAGATCTCTTATAATAAGCATATTATAAATAGAACCACAAATTGGACCATTATCCACTACAACAATTAACAGAACAAAAGGAATAAAATTTTGTTCTTCCTTCTTTTTATTATTCCCTTTTAGAAAAAGGTTTGGTAATCCAGAGCAAAAAAATAACTCTTGAATAATATTCTATAAATCCCATGCATCAGGCAAGAAAATAACCCAGCACATGTAGCAACCTTAAATATTGCAATTACTGGCCTCAAATTAAACTTTGAGTTCTTATACAATTTAGTTACTTCCATATTTAACTCAGGTTTTCTATTAAGTGAAGACACCATGATAAGAAGAACCATAAATTGCAAGAAAATTCTAATAGAGGACCTAACAAACCTGAATACGGTTGCGATGAGCAAAATCAGAAACAGCTCGGTGCTCCAACAAGCCCTGCAGCTCTCTTTGTCTTTCCCTTTCTATCCTCACAAGCAAATCAACTAGAGCCTGTCTTCCACGCAACCTTAACATGTCCCGCCGAACATGCTCTGGCTGACTCTCATCATTATCAGCTACTACATCGCGGGCTCGATCAGATTGAGCACCCTCACTTACTTGAGCATCCCTCCGGCTCCCACGCGAACTTCTCTGCTGGCTAATCATTTGCACCCATTCCCTGATATTTCTTACCCTCTCACGCTCCGTTTCTCCAAGCCATTCTGCTCTCCGGTTATTGTTTCTCTGACTCACATTAGATGAATGATCACTAATACCACTTTCCATCCATCCCTGAACAATCTGTCTAACTCTCTCCCTCTCAACTTCGCCAAGATCAGGAGATTGTTCCCTGCTAGACCCATTATGATCCCCATGTGCATTCCTTGATCCAATCTGATCATGTGACCAAGTACCATAATCAGTTTCACTTTCACTTGCATCCCCCAAACTCCCTTGGTTCTCACTGCCTCGACTATCAGACATGGTACTGGACACATTGGTATTAGAGTCAGAATTTCTCTGGTGCCGCAACCTTACCCTCATCCTTTCCCGCGCCCGGTTCAACAAATGCTCATCTTCCAACTCACGCCACATCTGCAGAATGGCAGACGCCTGAGTGCTCGGCCTCTCCACAGCCCCCTCCTGGCCAGAAGTTGGAGACTGCGAACCCCTCAGAAAAGAAGAATCCAGCATTGACACGGTATGCAACCCCGCAAGCGCCATCAACTCAGACTCTCGATTCCTCCTCTCTATAGTAGTTATCATCTCCTGTGCCTGCCGTGCAGCCCACCTGCTCAAAATCCTCGAATGCCGCCGGCGTGCAGCCGACGACTCAGCCAAATCATCCCCTTCAAGGTCAGACCTCCTTCTCCTCCGAACCAGCTGATCACCCTCGTCATCCTCATCATCCGGAGCACGAGACGAGCTACACGAAGCAAACGACATACAATCATCCAAGTGCCCACGCATAAACTCCTCCAGTCCAAGCTCAAACTCAGCATGGGCATCAGCAGGCTCAGGCTTCTGCTGTAGCGGCTGAAAATCTGTCATCCTCACAGAAAATTCCTTCTTCCTCTACCCTCCTCTCTCACCACTACACTATATGTATGTATCAACCCACCCACCCAAACCAACCTCTATCCCTGTATGTATCAACCCACGAAGCATAAATACACCTCAAACAAACTCCATTCCTAAGACTAACATAAATACAAAGCAGTTGCTAAGCCACCAGCATTTCAATCTCTCGGAAACCGAAAAGGAAAACGAAAAAGAAGAAGAAAAAGGGGAACCCCAATCTGAGAGTGAAGGCCATGGGGAAATAACAGGGGGGAAACAGAAAAAGGGTTTCCCTAATTAAATCCAAATTCAAAGCCCCACCACACATGCCACCTGATAAACGATACGAGTCAAAATCAACATTCACAACCACGAAAAATTCAGGTGCAAAAAACGAAAAAAAAAAGAAGGAAAAATTCTCGAAATCAAGGGGAATTAAATCAAAATCGGGATCACCGAAAATGGGAGGGTGACGTGGAAATCAAAGCAGGGGGAAGAAGGGGCAGTGCACGTACCTGGGATGAAAAGGGGAAATGGAAACCCTAGATTTGGTGAGAATGGAGGAAAATTGAGAGAAGAATATGGTGAAAGAACTGAAATAGAACACAACACAACACAAACAGAAAAAGAAAGAGAGATGGTTGGAGCCTTGGATGGGACAATTTATAAATTATTATAGAGGAGAGAGAAAGAGAGAAAGAGAGAAAGAGAGAGTGGTGTGTGCCTAATCTAATCTTAACACCAAATTTGTGTTTTCCATTAACCATGTAATTATAAACAAAAACAAAAATACTTGTTTTAAAAAGTTTTGCTCCGCCTATATTTTTATTTACAAATAATTATGCTCATCATTTTTTTATATAAAAAAATTAGTAGGATTATAATATTGTCGGAAATTTTATCCATGAATAACAAGAAAGATCGGTTTTGCAAACGGTTTACTGGATTAGTTGAAAATTTTGTTTCATCATGATAAATAAACTATTTTGTAGTGTTTTATAATTTACTATTTTAAGTAGTGCTATCTACTATATGTTATTTTTATTTTATTTTAATATTGATTAGAAGTATTTTAAAATAAATAGTAAAATGTACAATACCTAAAAAATAAATGAAACTAAAGAATTTATCTTTAAATAAAAATGATAAAAGTTCAAAATTAATATAAAATTATCACGTAAACATGTTAAATAAATTAGTTTATAAATTTGTAACTATTAATTAAAAAATCAGTTGTAGTTTATATTTTAAACTTTCAAGTAGCTTATCAATTATTTTTTTCAAATATAGTTTTAAGATTTTAATGCATATATATTAATAGTGTAAAATAATAAATATTTTAAAATTTAATAAATTTATCGATGAATTGTGATCAATGACTTATAAATTTTTTATACCGTGAACATATAACCATTTTTTTTCTAATTTTAATGCAATCTAACTATTATAGATTTGAATCTAATTTTTATTATAATTATAATAAATATATTCAAATATTATAATTTAATAATTTATATATCAGACATTTTTCAGGCAAAGCAAGGGTCACATATTCTTTCTTTTTTTTATATACACAAGGGTCACATGTTTTTTTTTATATATATACATAAGGGTCACATATTCTAGTTTTTAAAATAATGTCTATATGTATATTTCTTTATATATAGTCATACATTTTTGTAAAAAATTATTTTAAATTAATAGCCTTTAGGAGGAATTTCTTTTCGTATATCGTTAAAATAATTAGAACTACTGTATCAGCATTTCTTTTTTTCTTACGAGAAATATAAAGATTTATAATAATGCTTAAAAGCTACTAGTTTGTTTATCATTGTTATTTTTATTCATATAGAGTACATGTCAATTCATCTTTCAAAATGAAATGAAATGAAATGAAATCGTTTTAACAGGAATGTGAATATCTTAAGTAAGAATCCACAAATCTTGATTTTAGGTTTACGTTCAACAGAATTTAAATTTCCTGCAATAAGTGAAAGCCACGAAAGTACTACGCTCCTCATTTTCCAGTTTGACATTTCTACGTTAGTATAAAAAAAATAACAAAGAAAAAAATGGAAAGTGGAAATTTCTCTTGTTTAATTAAAGAAAAAACAGAGATTTTTTTTGTCTCATTTTTTTGTATATAATGTCCGATTTCTTATTTTCTTTCTTCTTGATCAAAGGGGACTATATATATGCACTGATGAACAGTAACTTCTTGTTTCCTTCTGATGTATTTTAAAGGGAAATATTTCATGCACGACTAAACACTAACTCCTTCTATAATAATAAAAAAAATCATTATTTTCTTTTAGAAAAATATTTTTAAAAAATTGGAATGATTTTAGAGGTATTTTATTTTTTATATAATCACTTTTTTTATTTTATAATGTATGTTTTCTAAATTCTTATATTAAACCGTAAATAGTACTTTTTCTACGATTAAATTGATTTTATTTTTTAAAATTTTTCATCAATATTTAATTTTTAAATCAATGTTAAATATAATAAATATTAACAGGACACTATTAAAATTATTTCCATTAATTAAATAAATTTTTTAAATTTGAAAATTGAACAAAAGCTTATAGGTTTTTATAATTTTATTTATATTTTTGTTTATGATTTAATATTTTACTTATATTCATAAATATCAAGTTATGTTTGGGAGGTTCTAATTTGTTTAAAAAAAACATATTCTAACTCTTTGCGGTATACTCTGAGTCTGATGGGTTTCATTATTTTCTCATCCTTTGACTCTTTCCTTTTAAAAAAACACTCTCCAAAATAAAGAAAAATATCACTAACTTGTACAAAATAAATGGGTGAGCTTATTCAAATTTATTTTTTAAAAACAAAACATTTATTTCTTGAAAAAAAACATTTATTTTAATAAAATAAACTGTTTTTTATTTTCTTAGTATGTTTGTGTAATCTGTTTCTACTTTAAAAAAATATTTTTGCATATTTTGAGAAGAAAATTTTATCTGTTTATTAAAAATTATTTTTTCAAAAAATTGTTTATTTTATTTTATTTTTTAAGTTTAAAAATTAAATGAACATTGACCAGAGGAAGGTAGTTTGGCCCGTTTGATTAACCTGAAATCAATCAGTTTTTAATTAAAAAATATTGTAGTTAGAGGACATTATATGGATCTGATCAGAATAAGGTATTGGTTGCGGGGAAAAGCCAAGACCCATTTTTGAGATGGTGTTGCTTTGTTTGGGACAAAAACAGAATTGATATTTTTTTTTTAATTTTTAGTTTCAGATTAATTTCTTAAGTTTAGAAAGTTTCATTTAATGTCTTAAAATGTTTATATTAGATTAAGTTGATCATTCTGTCTGCCCATCACACTAAATTGGTCAATTTTTGTGACAAGTGAGAAACTGTAAGTGATATTAAGTTAAAATTAACATTGTTAGTGTAAAAAACATATGAAATGACCGGTTAGTTTAACAGAGATACTTTAAAAAATTAAAGTAATTTTTTTAAACTTAAAAGATCAAACTAAAATTAAGAATTAGAACAAGTGATCAAATTTATAATCCAGCTTTTATTTTATTATTTAAGTGGGATTCTGTTTTAGTGGTATAATTTAGTTGAGGGTAGATTCTGTTTTGCTGAATTATTTTCATCAGGGAAGTGTTGTAAAGGTGGGGAATGTTTGTTGTTACCTTTTTGTGTTGGCGAATCCCTTGATTAGGTAACGAGTGGAGAACTAATTTGGATTTTTTGGGACTGAGTACAGTTTTATAGTACCACTAGTACTCTGATGATGTGAAGTTGTGAACCAAGACTTTACAGAATGAATTCGCATGTAACTTGGATAATAATGAATCCTTGTGTTTAATTCAGTTAAGACAAATTATTCACGAAGAAATATAGGATATGGGATTTCAAAGTTAGAATTAATTATAACTAAAAAGTTGGCAATTAATGAATTTGAAATTCAAACCCTGAAATTTTCTTCTAGGTGAACAAAATTAATGTTCATTTTATCCTTCAAGTGATGTATACCTAACCTAATTTGGGTCAAATAGTGGCGTCAATGGTTTGTTCAGCCATCAATCATCACAGTTAGTGATAGAGCTGACCTGCTATTCATATAGTTATAACAAGGATTATGATACTTTCTGTTTCTCTAATTAAAACATGCAAGAGGAAAATTAAGCTTTTCCAAGAAAAAAAAATCCTTCTAAAATTGGAGTTATCATTGAAAAACATAACAAAATTATATTACATTATAGAAAATCTTAAGAAAATTAATCTTTTTTTTTTTGTCAGCAAAAAGTATTTTCATTAATACTGAAGGTACCAGTGCTACCCATGTGATTACAATCTCCAATACAAATTAAAGAGAACAAAATACGACTCATATAATAGAACCAACCTCTTTATAGAGGAGTCAATGTTGTATCTAATTAGACAAGTATTGCTACTTTATGAATGTACTCCATATGACTATTTGCAACATAAACTATTGATTAAAGGCACTAAATGCAAGCTAGAACATGTGACTGCCATCGATACCTTGAGAAGAAGAAGAACTCATCATGTTTTGCATCAAGCCATGCCAGTGATTTATAAATGACTTCCTCCATCACAGTTTCAAAATCCAGTTGAAATTTTTGAAAAAGAATTTTGTTTCTATGGTTCCACAAAGACCATACCACGACACACCATACGGACAACCAAATAGTGTTCTTTTTAGCATTAAACCAAATGCATTGAAATCCATGAAAATGTTGAATGAGTTGGCATGGCTGTGTTGATATCATTCCTATCCAATGTAAACACCTATTTCAGACTCTGCAAAAATACAAGTAAAAAACAAATGCTCCAAAGTTTCTTCATGGTTATTACAAAAGAGACAAAGTGGAGAATTAATAATGTGATGCATTTCCCGGTGAAGAAGATTATCCTTTGTTGGCAACTTATTTAAGCCAAGCCTCCAAAGGAAATTCATCATGACTGATCTTGGGACAAAAAAATTTCAAATATGCTTAAGGAAAAGGATTTCAACAAGACTTGTAGGTGGAAGAAGGCAAAAATAGGCACTTTTAATCGAGTAAAGACTTGTTGAACAAGTTTTCCATGATATAGCATCATAAGAGCCCTCCACCAATACCACCCTCTCCACTTTCTCCATAAGGTTCTCCACCAAAGGTAAACCAAGCTCTCCTCCAAGCCAAACGCCAAACCCACCTCTCACCACTCCAGTCTCCAACCTCCCCTAGCTTTGCATTCTTTTGAGAGAGTTGTTATAGAGTCTATTGTATTTTAAAGGTAGCTTCTCATTCCCACACCATTTGTGATGCCAAAAATTAATTCTTAACACATTCTCGACCTTCCACTCCACATTACTATCACACCACCCATCTTCTAAATACTCACCACAAACATCAATAAGGTCTCTCCACCACACCGAATCAAAACATGATATTCTCCCAAAAGACAAGTCACTGCCTAGCCCATACATATTTAGAGGATAAGACCTCCCCCCATAGCCCTCTTTTCTCACAAAAATCTCCATCTCCACTTCCCAAGCATAGCTTTGTTAAAAGCTATCACATCCTTTACCCCAAGACCTCCTTTCTCCTTTGGCTCACACACTTTCTCTCATTTCACCCATGAAATCTTTCTATGATTTATATCCCCACCCCACAAAAAATTCCTTTGCATTAGTATTTTTGCAATACCAACAGGTATTTTAAAGAAAGAAATAAAAAAGAGAGAAATGGAGGAAAGAACCAAATTAATTAAATGACCCCTCCCCCCCCAAGGAAAGTGTTTTTTTGTCTCCACACACTCAATTTTTTCCTACATTTTTCTAACACTTTGGACCACACACTCTTTCTCCTAGGGTTTGCACCAATGGGAACACCGAGATATACAAAAGGAAAATCCATGTAAGAGCAATTTAGAAAAAGGGCATACCTATGCAACAAAGTATCAACCACCCCAATCCCTCCAATGGAGCTTTTGTGGAAATTAATCTTGAGGCCGGACACCATTTTAAAACTTCTGAGAATGGACTTAATGCAAAGGACATTTTGGAGAGAGTCCTCCACAAAGAACAAAGTATCGTCCGCAAATTGTAGAAGGGAGAGCTCCGCATTTTGCTTCCCCACCTTGTAGCCTTTGTAGAGGCCTTTCAATAGTGCTTGTCGCATGAGTCCACTCAATCCTTCAACTACAACTAGGAAGAGGAAGGGGGCAATTGGATCCCCTTGTCTCAACCCTCTTGTAGATTTGAATTCTCCTGTGAGACTTTCATTTACCAGTATTGAAATGGATGATGATGAGAGCATATTTTTTATCCAAGACACCCACTTCCCATTAAACCCCATCGTCTCTAACATGTACAAAAGAAACTCCCAACATACACAATTGTATGCCTTTTCAAAGTCAACTTTAAACACCAAACTTTTTTTCTTTCTCCTTTTAACTTCATCAATTGTCTCATTTGTCATTAAGGTATCCAACATATTCCTACCTCCAATAAGAACATCAATCTTAAAGTAACATTGCCAACTAATGTCTTAAAAATATTATTAAGTGTATGTTTGTGGAAAAATACTTTTAAGATAAAAAGTACTTTTGCAAAATGATCAAGATCCTTACTTTTTGATTTTATTTTACTTTTATCCGTTAAATTGCATTGAAATGTGTACTGCATTAATTTTACTTGTAAATCAAACATGCACTAAAGAACTCTAAACAAATTAGACTGTGAAGTTAGACTGTGTTTGGACAAAAGTTGGTAATGTATTTTTAGAAATCCTGATATACATCTCCGAATGTCAAAATACAAAATAAAGAAAGAAGGTTTTGTTACTTTGAATACTTTTGAATTCTGATTGATACTGACATCCAAATATACACTTGTTCTGGTCTTTTTCTAGCCAGTTTGGAAGTGTACACTTTGCGTTAAGTGTTTGCAGAAGATTTAGAGCTAGCAGAATGGTAAAGTCAATTTAGGATCTTCTGCTGTGTGTAGAAATGAATAAGGAAAGGAAATTTTATCACATTTCAATTAATTAGTTGCATAAGACTAAGCTATTCTTGCGAATTTAAGCAAATTTTGTAACAACATATCCAGAGTCCTATCGTATATAACCAGTTTGAATTCGTTAATCTATGAAAAATTGAAAATATTTTCTTAGTTATATAAGTAATTAGAAGAAAAAAAATTCATTGGTCACACCTAAAAAAAATTAGATGTCTGGTTTTACCAAGAAAATGATATTCAACGTGAATCTTCTTAAAATGTGCGGAACGGCGTGCAATTTGTTTATGATCAAAGATTATAGTGGTCCTGATTATGATAACTAACCTAAGACCTAATTCTAGGTGGGAACCACATTTTCAAATTAATAATGATTTCACAATTCTCAAGCATGATTAGTAACTCAATATAATATTCCATTATTTTAGACACTGGTCGATTTTTTTTCCAGAGTTCAAATATCAAGCATATATGTCTCACATATTTTTATTTTTATCTTTGATTCGAAACCTTCATAAATATAATTGAGATTAATAATTAAGTAAAACTCCAATGAACCCAATATACTTTATTAGTAAAGTTCATTTGAGTTACATACTGAAAGAAAAATAATAATTAAAAAAAGTATTCTAAAATTTAAAATCTGGAATCACCAATGATGTCAAATATAGATTATAGATATAATTGCATGCTCAAATATTTTCCTTGGAGATTCGAGTATTTTTTAAAATCCGGAATTGAATTAAGAACAATATCAAGTTAATTAGATTCATGCATGTATTTTAGACGTTCAAGAAACCAATTCACTTGGTTGTTTTCATGTCACTGTCTCACCTTTTAAGTGCAAATATCTAAATTCTTGAACATTCCTCCTCTTGTTTGACTTCAAATCTTATACATTATTCATCATCTTTCACCGTCAATTTGGTGCTTAAATATTCACATTTTTTTGTTTCCAATTTGGTAGATTCCGAAAGATCAGCTTCAATATATATCTTCTAACACTATTTGAAAAAAAATGACGGGATCAAATAAATGGGGGAAAGCTTGTAATAACTTTTTTTAGGTTGCTTATAATAACGTTATAAAACACTTCTATAAATATAAATAAACTCTATTAAAACAAAATTGGTAACTTGGAGAAAAGATACAAAAAAACACCAGAAAGAAAGAAAAAAAAAACAAACTCTTATATCCCTACATTCTTAGTAAGACTCTTTTATTTTATGATAAATAAATATATGCTAACAAGCATTTTTTTACACTAGTTTGTAAAACAAAATTAAAAAGTCTATTGAAAGTATAAAAGTCATTTAATTATACTTTCATTTTATTAAAAAAAATTAATAAAGTATACTGAATACTCATAAATTCCAACAAAAATACTTGTAACCAAGAACTTTTATGAATTTTGCTTATCACAAGCTTAAAACACTGAAATTCTTTTAATTTTTCAGGGTTCAATTAATAGTTATGATAGGATAAGATATGAAAATAAGATAAGAATAAAGTAATTTAACAAAGATTAGATCGATTATTTATCTCTTGATATATCTCTAAGATAAATAATATTTAATTTTTCAGACAATTCTAAATTAAATCTATTGAATTATATCTGTCTAACAAATTAGATAATATAATCATATGCAATATTTAAATATATGTGTGTGTTAAACATAACACTTAACATATTTCATAATATCTTTGTCTATATAGAGAGAGACCTTAATTCTTATCTTAATTTTTTTTATTGGCAAATGTTAATTTTGTTATAAATATTAGTTGAACGATTTGAATTCGGAATCTCTTTCCCTCCATTCTCCCTTCATCCTTCCCAACTACTAGACCAACAATTTTTATCCTAACTTATTGCTTTGTAACTCATGAATTTCTCTTCCAAAGTAAGACCTACAAAACAAAATAGTTTCAGTAGCCGACGTTGGAAATCTTTAATACTTATTTTAGTATTTTTTTTATTCTTTACGCATAAGCCAAAATTACGGGTCTTAAGATCTATAACATGTTTAATTATTATAGATTAAAATAAATACTTGGATTTATAGTTGGTTTCTCATCAAATCATTCTTTGACAATTGTTGCGAGATTTTTGTGACAATCCATCACAAATAGGAATAAGGACATTATGGTTCATACTGAGACGAGATATTTTTATTCTACAATATGGCATTTGTAACTCTTCAAATAATAAAGAGAAGAGAAATTATGTGTGACGACTCAATATATTGGAGACCATAAATTTTCTTACAGTGTGTTGACTTAATAAGATTTTCATTATCTCTTAATGGGTCAATGCTAGCATTTGCTTATTTAAATTTGTATTACCTAATTTGATAATTTAACATATTTACTTAATTTGATCACATAAAATAAAACTTACTAATAATAAACAACTAATATAATTATCTTATAATATTAACTCATAATAATTATTAGAATAGAAAATTTCACCCGGCACAATAAACAATAGAATATAATAGAGAAGGGCATTTGCTTCTTTACTCTTAAACTTCAATTGTTTAAAGAATGAAAACTAATTCTAGTAAAAAGATAAATAACAAAAAATATGTTATTCATATATTTATATATAAACAAACCCTAAGATCTCAAATATTGTTTATTTCGACTTGTTACAATACTGCATGACAGTTATCACCAAATCACTACAAATACGTCAGCGTCTCATTGAATAAGGATATCCATCACTTCTATGTTCTAGTAAGCAACCACTTACATTAAATATAAGCATACCCGTCCCTTTGTTGCACTTAGTAAGCAAGCACACATTGAAATTAAAATACTAATGCTAACAAATGTCTTAAATCAAGTAAGACGATTTGAGGTTAATAATAATAAATGCATTAATTATTATGATCATTAATATTAAAAGAGTTGTCAACTTTCCATTTGCATGATTTAAATTAAGAAAAACGAAGTGTTTTTTTTTACGTGAGTTTAAACTCTAACCAAAAATCATTTGTTATACTCTCTGTATTTATGCAATATATATATATATATATATATATATATATATATATATATATATATATATATATATATATATATATATATATATATATATTATTCCATTGAATAAAAAAGAGATTTGGTTGATTAAGAATCATAAAAATTAGTTCAGAAATATTTTGGTGCTTTCGAATATTGTGAATGATAGTCTATGATGAGAAGCAAAACTTTCATACAGTTGCAAAGACACTCTCACACCAAGTAAGTGTAAGAGATGTATAAAATTAAATTAAATTCATATTTATAAATAAAATGTCTTATATAATATTATTTATGATCCTATATATAAGAAATAAGCTATGATATAATAATAGATAATACGGACAAATCCAAAGGAGATCCAGAAGTAAATGTATATATCTTCCAAAACAATATCTATCCATCAAACTTTAAATTAACCAATGATTAACATCTAACTAACCAATAGCCGCAAAAGACAAAACATTGTTACGGGGATGAATGGGAAAAGAAAGACCAAATGGGAGGTAACTTGTAAAAAGGATGAAATAGAATGGCGTGGAAGCCGAAGGACTTACAAATTAATAATGAATGCTTCTAAAAATAGTATATATTATTATTACAGAAAAAATATCAAACTGTAATAAAAACAGGATAAACTTATTAAAAAAAATTCTTATTATTTTTGGGGTAATGTTAACCTGTGATTTTTTTACGTAACTTTTCTGATTAGCTCCATTTTTTTCTTGCTAAAACTGTTATTTTTAACCTTTTTTTATTCGGTTGAAAACCAAAATAGGCAAAAAGGAGAAGTGAATATTGAGAAAAAAAATATATGTTAACTTCCATTGTCAGGAAGAGGATAAAAAATTAAAGCAAAAAAACAAAATGTACTTTGATCCTAGGAAAATTTTTCTTTGGCTCAAATGTGAAGGAAAGAGGAAAAAAAACTCATAACTCTCCCCTTCAAAATACTTGTTTGTCCCTCCAAAAATGCCTCTCATCTCATCCTCAGCTTCCAACCTTCTCTTTCTTCTTCTTGTTTTTGTGTGTGTTGTCATGATCGGCCACCCTCCTATCATATCATTTTATTACGAAATTCGCAAATAGCCTCAACACAACTATATATATAGTTCCTAGGACCACCACCCACCATTTTTATTCTTCATGTTGCTTGAATAAGTAATTAAGCATCTCGTGTGGATCTTTTTCCTTTCATAGCTATGCTGAAGTGTTGTGGAAACCTACGAGCCTCTCACCGTCAAGGAATTCGGAGTGTCACATCCCTCACTTGGCTTGTGAAGTTCTTCTCAAAACAAAGGATACACTACTACATGTTGGTTAATTTTGAAAATCGAGATAATCCTGGATAAATCTGAAGTCGTGTATAAACACTTTCAGATTGAATCAAATTTCGGGGTTCAACCAAAATTGTTCAATCGGATAAAATCAGAAGATTATAATTCAAGAGTTTTGTTTTGGTCTTGTGAGTTTTTCACATGTTATGCTTTCTGAACCAGGATGATTATTTATAATCAAAGAACAGGTGGTTTTTGGCGGTTGATGGAAGTTATTTATTTTTAAAAAATTGCCGTTAATGGAAGTTTTAGTAACTTCCATGTAACTTCCAACCGTTGATGGAAGTTAGTAACTTCCATGTAACTTCCAACCTTTTGCCTAAACCGAACATCTCGTTATTACATTAAAACAAGCGTGCACTCTTATTTTAACATAATAAAGAGATCAATTACACTAAAATGTCCAACAAACCTCCCCCATTTTAGTGTAATTACCGATCAAATCACCAAAGTCATAACATACCACAAACTACTGCATAGATGAAATATCGTGACGATTGAATTTCATCTTAGCAAATTACACGTTTCAAATATTCGAATATCAGGGTGTCACTAAGGATTGAACCCTTTCTATTCATAATGAATACATGAAGATAATCTGCACAATAGTTTATAACATTACTCTTGCTCGACACTAGTTTTACTAGCCTGTGTCCCTATCCTTCATAAGCATATCAAAGCCAAGTCCCAGCTTCTTGAAGCGGCTAAACTTCATGCTTATATAGGTAGTCCTTTTCTTTCTTGCACCTGTAAATGCAATTTTTCAAAAGAACCATTGAGAAGTTATACTTCAACCTCCTTAACTTACAGAACCGAACACATTCCTTTTGGGATACTTTCGATGATGTGTTCCAATCTCTACATGTTAAGCTTTCCACATTGAATTCAACACCTAATGTCATATTAGATGGGAATTGGGTATCTTAACATAAGAGATTTCAGATGGACTTTAATCCTAATCCCACAGCCGACCTTTTTACGAGATCTCTACTTAACCCTTTGGTTAAATGATCGGCCAAATTATGCTGAGTTCTCACAAACTCCACTGATATCACACCATGCATGATTAACTCCCGAACCATGTTGTGTCTAACACCCAAGTGTCTAGACTTCCCATTATACACTTGACTATATGCCTTAGCCAAAGTTGCCTGACTATCACACCTGATAGACATGGGAGGTATAGGTTTGGGCCACAATGGAATCTCATAGATTAGATTTCTTAGCCACTCAGCTTCTTTACCAGCTGCTGCTAAAGCTACAAATTCAGATTCCATTGTTGAATTTGTAATGCAGGTCTGTTTCTTGGATGCCCAAGAGATAGCACCTCCTCCAAGGAGGAATACCCAACCACTTGTGGATGAATAATCCTCCATATTGGTTATCCAACTTGCATCAGAGTAACCTTCAATAACCGAAGGAAATCCAGTATATGTCAAACCATAGTCAATGGTTCCCTTTAAGTACTTGAATACTCTATTCATAGCTTGCCAATGATGAGAACTAGGATTACTTGTAAACCTACTGAGTTTAGCAACAGCATAAGCTATATCAGGCCTAGTACTAATCATTGCATACATGAGTGATCCTATCGCCCTTGAGTATTCAAGTTGAGACACTGCTACACCTTTATTAGGTAATAGCTTCAGGTTAGGATCAATGGGAGTACTTACCGGAGAACAATCTTTAAAATTAAATTTCTCCAAAATCTTCTCAATATAATGTGATTGAGAGATGGAAATGTCATTGTTTCCACGTTTGATCTTTATTCCTAAGATCACATCCGCCTCCCCCATATCTTTCATATCAAACTTAGAAGACAAAAATGCCTTAGTTTCATCAACTTGATCTTGGTCGGTACCAAAGATCAACATGTCGTCTACATACAGACAAATGATAACTCCTTTGCCATAAGTATCAAACTTGCTGTATAGACATTTATCTGCTTGGTTTATAACAAAACCACTAGACAACACAACCTCATCAAATTTTTGATGCCATTGCTTAGGCGCTTGTTTCAAGCCATAAAGAGATTTCATCAGTTTACACACCTTATTTTCATTTCCTGGCATAACAAACCCTTCAGGTTGTTTCATGTATATCTCTTCATCCAATTCACCATTTAAGAATGCAGTTTTAACATCCATTTGGTGAATCATCAGATTGTGGATAGCAGCAAGTGCTAACAACAGTCTAATAGTGGATATCCTAGCAACAGGAGCATATGTATCGAAAAAATCAATACCCTCCTTTTGCCTAAAGCCTTGGATAACCAATCTGGCTTTGTACTTGTCAACAGTACCATCCACTTTCATCTTTCTCCTAAAGATCATCTTACATCCTAATGGCTTACATCCAGGAGGTAAGTCAACCAATTTCCAGGTATTATTTTGCATGATGGAATCCATCTCACTTTGGATTGCTTCTTTCCAAAATACAGCATCCCTTGAAGCCATTGCTTCACTAAAAGTCTTTGGGTCTTCCTCAACATTAAGGCAATATTGATATTGAAATTGAATATCATTCCTTGACCCTTCAACCAAATAGAGTTGAAAGTCATCACCAAATGACTTAGCCTTTCTTACTCTCGTACTCTTTCTAGTTTCAGTACTAGTTGAAGGTATATCCTCAATATTAACTGAGACTTTCGACATGGAATTCATGTCCTTTGGCCTAGGTATAGATGTAAACCTTTGTTCATCAAAGATAGCATCTCGTGACTCTATAACCGAGTTCACAGCAACATAATCATTAGATTCTAGCACATAGAATCTATATGCTTTAGAATGTTCAGCATATCCAATAAATATGCAATCTATACCTCTTTCACCTATGGTTTTCCTTTTAGGTTCTGTAAGCCTGACTACAGCCCTACATCCCCAAATTTTGAGATAACTCAAATTTGGTGTCTTTTTGTGCCAAAGTTCATATGGGGTAACCTTATTCCTTTTGTTAGGAATTCGGTTCAACAAGTAACAGGCTGTCAACATAGCCTCACCCCAAAATCCTTCACTTAAACTCGAATAGGATAACATGGAATTCACCATTTCTTTCAAGGTTCTATTCTTCCTTTCGGCTACACCATTCTGTTGTGGTGTATAGGGAGCTGTAGTTTGATGTATTATTCCAGTAGATTGAAAATAAACCGGATCATAATACTCACCTCCCCTATCCGTACGAAGAGTTTTGATTAGCCCATTTTGATGAAGTTCTACCTCTTTCTTATAAATTTTAAATTTATCAAGAGCTTCATCTTTTGTATTTAATAAATATACATAACAATACCTTGATGCATCATCAATAAAAGTAACAAGATATTTTTTATGACCTAATGATGGAGTAGCATGCAAATCACACAAATCACTATGAATAAGGTCTAAGACTTTAGTCTCACTTTTAACATCCTTAAAAGGTTTCCTAGTGATCTTGGTCAACATGCAAGTTTTGCATTTTTCAATGTTCATATCAAAAGGAGGAATCATACTTGTTTTTGACATATCTTTTAATCTTTTGTAATGAACATGTCCTAATCTAGCATGCCAAATTTCTGATTTTGTCATATTAGTTATAGAACTACACGAGGCCATACAAACAGATTCATGAACAAAAGGAACATCAATGTTTAATTTAAACATTCCATTACAACGATAACCAAATCCAACAAACGAACCATATCTTGACAAGATGTACTTGTCACTTTCAAGTACTTGCTTGAAACCACAATTATTTAAAACCATACCAGACAATAAGTTCTTACGAATACCAGGTACAAATAAGACATTATCCAAATACAAACTTTTTCCGGAAGTAAAAACTAAATTCACACAACCTAATCCTAGGATTGGTTCAGTTGCAACATTGCCCATCTTCACAATAGAGCCATCATCGATTGGTCTAAATTCCTTGAACCAACGACGATCTTTGCACACTGGCTTGTTGCTCCCGAATCAAACCACCAAGCAACGTCATCATCCTGCACATAGAATGCATCAGATATTAGTGATACATAATTTGAATTCGTATTCGAATTAAAATTATTCACTACAATCTGACCTTGTTGCTTTTCAGGATCATTAGACCCACTTGGACCAGCCTTGTTCTTTCCTTTGAACACCCGGCAATCCCTCTTTAAATGACCAGGTTTCCAACATGACAATTTTGTCTGTTTGTTTGGACCTTTGTTCTTATTTCCTTGAAATTTTCGTTTGTTACCTTTAGCATTGTAATTTTGCTTAACTGTTCCACTTTCCTCTACCATATTAACGGAAGAGGAACCTGCTACGGTTTTATCATTGACTTTGTCAATTTCCTGAGCCCTCAGCGACTCCTCAATCATGAAATGACTACCGAGTTGAACCAGAGTCAACTCTTCCTTCTTATGTTTCAAGGTATGCTTGAAGTCTTTCCAAGAAGAAGACAGTTTATCAATTATAGATGAAACTGCAATGGATTCATCCATTTTCAAATCATGTTGAGTAAACTGACCCAAAATCCGCAGCAGTTCATTATATTGCTCCATAACAGGCCTCGAATCAATCATTTTGTAATTAAAGAAATTACTAACTAAGAATTTGTTACTTGAGGCATCTTTTGCCATATACTTGGATTCAAGAGAGTCCCATAATTCCTTAGCAGACTCAACATTTTTGATAAATATCAAAGAGAGAGTCAGACATACCGTTCAGAATGTGTCCACGACAAATGTAATCGTCGTTCTCCCATTTCGAACGCTTCCTTGTTTGATCCAGAGTTTCGCCTTCCATATACACCGGCATCGGTGTACTCAGCACATACACCACATTCAATGTTGTCAAGAGAAAGTGCATCTTCTTCTGCCATCTTCTGAAATCCTGCCCTTCAAACTTGTCCAACTTCGCAAACTTGCTTGTCATCTTCGAACTATCGTTCGTCATCTCGAAAAATTTGATTCAATCTTTTGTTGGTTAATTTTGAAAATCGAGATAATCCTGGATAAATCTGAAGTCGTGTATAAACACTTTCAGATTGAATCAAATTTCGGGGTTCAACCAAAATTGTTCAATCGGATAAAATCAGAAGATTATAATTCAAGAGTTTTGTTTTGGTCTTGTGAGTTTTTCACATGTTATGCTTTCTGAACCAGGATGATTATTTATAATCAAAGAACAGGTGGTTTTTGGCGGTTGATGGAAGTTATTTATTTTTAAAAAATTGCCGTTAATGGAAGTTTTAGTAACTTCCATGTAACTTCCAACCGTTGATGGAAGTTAGTAACTTCCATGTAACTTCCAACCTTTTGCCTAAACCGAACATCTCGTTATTACATTAAAACAAGCGTGCACTCTTATTTTAACATAATAAAGAGATCAATTACACTAAAATGTCCAACACTACATGCGTCTAGAAAGGTTTTCCTAAGTTTGAATTATTTTTTAAGTTTAAATTATTTTTAGGTCTGAGATCTATATATAATTTTTTGAGTCCCTTATAAAAAAAATTATTATTCTGAATCTTTTATATATTAAAAATTTTGTTTTGAATCTTTATGATCAATTAAGTGAAAAGGTGATACTTTATTGATTTATATTAAAAGAGTCTTTAAGATGATACCATATCATCACATAATGGATAATAAGAATCCAAAACAAAATTTTTAATATATCAAAATTCAAAATAACAATTTTTTTTATCAAAGACTCACAACAAAAATCAAATATATATTAAGAATCTCAAACATATTTAAATCTATTATACTTGCTTATTTGTTGCTCTTATGTCTTACAAAATCTATTTAATTCAGTTTGAATTTAATTTTCTATGCGTTATTTGTAAAAAGAAATTATTACATTGTGAATCCAATAAAATTTGAATAAATACAAATTTTATATAAAAGACAATAAACTAATTAATTAAGAATACATTGCTGTGAGTGTATAAACTATTTAGTCATTCAATTTTATAAATAGAGGTATGATTTCGTTTTGTTCTTGGACCAGTGAAATGAGAAATGAAAGTGGAAATATAATAAATTTATTTACATTTTACAATGGAGATGTTATTTGTTTAAGGGTTAAACGATAATTTTATCATATTCATTTTCTTTTACTTTTATTCAATTCAAATGAATACATAGATTTTCTTTTGTTAAATAAATTTTTCCCTTTATTTTTTTCTGTCATTTCAAATATTTTAAAAATTAATCTATTTTACATTCCTTTTATTTCTTTCCAATTTTTTTTCATCCAAGCATACTATAAGTTCTTTGTAGTGAAGAAACTTCTTTTATTTATTTATCTTCATTCCAGAAACTGTATTTTAAGCTTTCACAAATCACAACTTTTTTGTAGTGATAATTTCATTTTCTATATTTTTCAGATGAACAAATTGAGTATAAATTAAATAATATAGCCATAAAATATTCATTTATTTTTATTTAATACACGGCAGCTTCCTTCTCAAAGGCATCATAATATCTTTTTCCCTTTACGTTGAAAAGATAGTTATCAAAACTTTCAGTTTGATCTGATGCATGGAAATGTATGTATAAAATTACTTATCTTATATTGAAATCTCACTTTTTATTTAGCAAAATTAGTTGGTCGTGATCGAATTATAAACTACAAACAATTATTAAAGTTCAAATTATTATTAAGTGAAGTCTTGTGAATAATTAATTTTATACTACATCTCTAAATATGACTTCACATAGAATTTTCTACTTCTAGACAATCCTGACTTTTCTTCAAATAACTTTTTTATGGAGTGCTCAAGAGTCATGACTAATAATTTAATAAGAAACAAAATTTAAGCGAAAAAACATGCGCTGCATTTGCAATTGTAATTAAAGTAAACTTATCATAAATGAAGAACTAAAATTGAAAAATCGTTTGAAAAGAAAAAGAGATATTATTTAGGTTACAAATTAAATCTCATCTAAAAGAGGAAATATTTATTTATTTATTTCGTTGTAACTTTTTATTTATACCATATTATAAAAAGCAAAATGCTGACTAAGGTGTTCGAAAAATCATATTCACATCATCTCATGCTAGATACGTGAAAAAAAGAAGGATGACAAAATAAAATAAAGCAAGACAAGCAAAGTTCAAAAGTTACAATAAATAAAGAAAAGGTTATTGCGAGAATAAAAATTATACTTGTGGGAGTTCCAAAGTTTGTAGTTAACTTTATAAAGTCGAATCCTCCCTTTCTTCCAAGTCATATTAATGAAGAATATCTTTGAGACAATGACTCTGCATGAGGTGAATTGGGAACTACCACGAGGGGAATTTGGCCCTTGTCTTACTCCTACGCTTATTGGGGATTGAATTCAATAGCATCATGATTCGAATATATACTGTATAAAAAAATGGCTTCTTACACAAAGAGCGTATAAGTACTACGCGTATAAGTCCTCATGTTGAAAATTGAACTCTTAAGATGGGATATTTCATTGGTAAAATTCAATCATTTCATAATTTTTTTGTAAGAGTATTTGTTCATTTAGTAGAAGGCAGATTAATTTTGTTAATACAATTAAAAAGGTAAAACAATATAATTCTCACACACATATATATACAAGAAAAAAGAAAAAAAAAATATTAATAGGGAAAATGAATAAAGAAAATAGACTAATAAACTGTTGACGTTATGCTTGCTTAATTTCTTTCTGATATTTTATCTCTAGTTTTATACATAAAATTAATAATAAATATTTTTATAAAATTTGTTATTTATTAGAAGCCAAATATTTAATAATTATGAAAAAAATCCCCTCTAAATACATTTTTAGATCTGTTCCTAAGCATAATTTAAGTGAATGATATATTATAAAAAAAATTAACTTCGATCTTTTACACTCTTACAAGAGAGTACAAACGTTTTTATCTTATGGCAAATAAAAACTAGAAATATGAGTCATATAGTGATACGTAAATGATCAATATTAAAAATTAATCAGTGATCACATGACCACTTAAAATAGTACACCTGGATGATTAATTAAGCAAGGTCAAGTTAAACATTGTTTATCTATTCTAAAAATTTTGGAATTTCACTTACTGATCTAAAACTTTTATATATATTCAGTATTTTAACTGTTTTTTTTTTCATTTTCATATCTCAGTTGACATTATATTAATAAATGAAGCAGATATCAAAACTTTATATAACTTTTGGTGAAATAATCATTTGCTAATATGCAGTCAAGAATATATATACTAAGACAGTACTTAAGTTCCGAAACAAACAGCAATAGCATGCTTAGAATTATAGTGAAAACAAAATTATTTGAGTAGGGGACCAATTAATTGATGCATCAAAGATTTGTCTGAAAACTCATTTATAGGCATCAAATGGGCTTTAACCTGCTATCAAAACCAATCATTGATCATATATACAAGGATAATTATAATTTATTTTAATTCTGTATTTGTTATAAATTTTTATTTTGTGTTTGTTTTTTTATAATTGAAAATTTTTATTATGTGTCTCATCATTATTAGAAGGGTTCGGTTAAATGTTGACACGTCTATTAACTTAACACATTAGCAAGTCATTTGTGGTGTCACATTAGAGTAAATGTGACACTAAGTTGATGATGTGTTATGTAATATGACTCCATATTTCTATTAAAAAAAATTAAAAAATAAAAGTAAAGATTGAGGGATCATTTTACACAAATCACACTACTATCATCGACTGGTTGTCGCTCTGTCCCCACTCCCCTCTCCCATTCGTCCCATCCAAAACCTTAACTCACATACTTGTTCTTACTTGAGTAAAGAGAGTATCGTGGAGAGCCATGAGACTATTATGTCCGATAGCGACACAAGCCTTGCCATCAAGTTCAAGTTGGGGTTTTCGAAGGTCAACAAAGTTGTTGTTGATCAATTTGCACTATCGAAGTCTTTGGCAGTTGACACCCACAATGCCAAAGGAGATGAGAATAATGTCATATTCGAGGGAGTTAAGTTGTTTAATCTACTCGCAAAGAACCCCTAATCTTCCAACCACTAACCTTCCTTCTTCGCGAGTGACCACCACGATGCTGACCTTATGACTTCAACATTACTACAGGTCGTTGTCCTCTCCAAATCTGTGCGCGTGACCACAACCATACCAACAACATCATTCACGCACGAACTACCCTTAAAACACTCATGTATTGAAATTGATTGAGAATTTTCACCCCCTAAAACACTCTTGTATTAAAGCTGAAAAATCTAGATCCAAAAATTGAACATGGTATTCAAATTAATTTGAGCTATTTAAATACAAAAGTGTTTTAGGATCTAGATTAATTCAAGCTCAAATTAATTAGAAGAAACTAGGGCTACTTAAAATTAAGTTATTTAAATAGCTTAACCATAATTGTTGAATTTTGATAAATAGTTATTTAATGTTGTGCATACGAAGAATAAATATTGAAAAGATTTTCACCAATGGACCATGAGCACACCACATAAATGAATTGACACCACATTTCAACCAAAATCCTTAAAGCTTTAGGTTTGTGGGTCTTCTCACTTGTATGATTTTCAATTTTCTTATTTCTATTCAACGTAGGTCTTCTCTCTCAAGTATGAATCTCTTTCACATAATAATTTTTCCTTGAGTGGAAGTCATTTTTTCAATCCACAAGTATTTAATGATACCCTTAGAGCTTAACTGTGACTATCCCTACCTACCTAACCATTGACACCCAACATGCTATAATACTTGCACCATTGCTCTCCACCCATCCACCGTTTCACAAGCACAAGATATGTTGACTAACCTCGAGGCATGAACTCACCTTTCAAAAAACTTTTGATATAGGAAATCTCCATGTCTATGGATCCATTATCACCATCTTACTCGTCCAAGCCGATCACTACATTGAACCATCGCCTTTGATATCAATTGTTGTGCAATCGAGGTGGTTAAACACCAAGAGATCTACACCAATGATCATAAACATACCACATAAATAAACCTAACATCACATTTTAACTCAAAACCTTAGAAACTCTCCAATATTTGTCCGTCCAATTGCACAACATTTGATAATTATTATAACCAAATTGACTATAATCGTTTTTGCATAACTCAGTTATAATTAATATACATGGATAAATAGATTTGTGATTTTGTGTGCATCAAACAACTAGCTTACACGCTGTCTAGATTCATGACTCAATTAGCACTTACAGAAACCACTGGATTTCAAAGTCCTTTTTGCCTAAACTTCAGGATGTCTTTTTCTTTTAAATCCCAATGTGTCTACTTTTTAACTAAGAAAACAACTAACACCTTGCAACAAATAGGATGAAACAAGCACTCGTTTCTAGAGAGTAGGCTCGATGGCCACATGCAATCAATATTCCACATACCAATATGGGGATTAGGTATACAAGTGGGGTAGCTCTAATTAATACATGCACAATTATTTGTGTGTTCCACTCGTATCTAGACAAGGACATTGGGATGTAAAATATTGAAGGCGTGTGGATTATGAAACTGTTAGGTAATCCATCATACACAGTGTTTTATCTCCATCCAACTTGTCCCGTTTGCGCCACCCATATCACACCCTACGGTTTTCCGCAAAACTCCATCCCCAAGAAGCCATAAACATCATTTCACCCATTAAACTCTGTTCCCTTGGTGTTACCCCAAGAAGATTTTGCTAAACAGGATCACCTTAGGTCTGGCTCAATTGAAAGGCTCTTTGGAAACAAGAGTGGCAGTGAATGTGCGCAATGATGTGATCAATTTGAACATGCATGCATGTTCTTAACTATATTTTTCTAGGGTTTCACGTTAAGATGGTAACATTTATTTAGAATCCTAAGTTGTTGATAGGATCTTGTGATTAGTAAGAATGAAAAGGGGAAGGTCATGTCAATTTTGGGGTCGTTGCTAATGTCTAGTTTCATTAGGGGAATATACCACAACTTTTTGGTTCTTGTACACAACCCTGCCAAGGTGTACAAAGAGCAAAAGCCATAAGAATTAGAGAAGGAGAAGTGAACATGATTATTTTTTGCATACTATAGCATATAGATAATAGATAATGCGTAAAAAAAAGCATAGATAAGTGAACTAATAAAAGATGGGCTAATAACAAGTTAAAAAATAAAGAGAGGAATGAACGAAAAGGAAAATAGGAGAAAGAGAAGCATAATTAAAGAGAAATAATTACCACATGTTTTAATATTTCTTCCAATCGTATTTTTTTCGCAAGATCTTTAAAAAATTTGAGTTCATTTTCAGTTGGACCAACATAACACATAAATGTTTTCATGATATAATCTAGTTAAATATTATAGTTCTTTAATTTGAAATGCCTTCAATTCTCGATATTGTTTGGCAATGTTTTTGGCACATAGCAATGTTAATTAACTATATACAGCTATTGTTTGAAGGATGTTAGAAACAAAAATATTCTTAACTTGTTTACACTTTGTCTTTATTCGGTAAAATTTTATAATAATTCCATCAAATAACTTCGCGCCAATGAGACTCATGATATTTTACCTGGTAATAAAAGTAATATTTAAAAATATTAAACATATTGTAGATATTGAATATTAAAAATACCTAAATTATATACTTATTTTGAGGATAGTTTCCCATTACTTTAAAGGGGATGCTTTACAGATATCTGATATGTACGCAAGTTCATAAAACTTAAAAAGTGGTGATTTAAGAGCCTTAAGTCTTGTGGTAAATTTATTTGGAGAATTGGACACGACTTAACTTTGCCCCAAAATTTAATAACATGACTTACATTTCTTATCATTTCCCTCCTCATACTAAATCATAGATCTCTTCAGTTATGATATTTCTTCTTAGGAAAAGAGTAGTTGTTGCTAGATCAACTAAGTGTGTGCTTGAATAGCTTCTAAAATCATAATAGACCATAATGAGATAGATCAACCTTGATTTTGATTAAATTTTGCAGATTGTTTATAAAATCAATTATGATGCATAAAAATCATGATAAAGTTGAAGCAAATATGAATAACTTCCATTAAATCAATTCGACAATCCAAACACACAGTAAGTGAATTATAATCAATTGAGAAGAGGGGAAATGGGGAAAAATAATTCGCACAAGTGTTGAGACTGTTGTTAATGACAAAAACTGCTCATATTTTGGAGGAAGTCATCATCACGTAACATCTTTAGGCCACTTAAATATGTGAAAACGATTGGAAAATTGGAACTGCTTTGAAGCCCCTATTGTTTATAATGCTTTCCAAAAGTATCTTGAATTTTGGAGATGAGACTTGAAGAAAGAGCAAATATTGGAGGCCATAATTTATGAAATGGTACTCTGATTAACAACTGAGTTAATTATTAACTTCAATCGTTCGCGCACGCGTGTGTTAAGGCATAACCTGACTTAATTTTTCTGATATTTACCCTCCATATTACATTATATATAAAATGACGTAATTTTTCTAACATTTGCCGTCCATAATCCAAATTACATTTATATGCATAAGATTTCTATATATATATAAGCTAAATTGATGGAGCAAAAAGAGGAATCCTCCCCAAAAAAAGTAATACTCTATGGTAGACATTTTGGCCAGAGAAAACAATGAATCCTCTACCAGAAGAGTGGAAGAGATAACAATCTCAGAACTAGCAATAATTATGTTGTAGAAGGAGAGTAATAACGCATGCAATGGGTCATTCTCATTCACTAACACAACTCGGCCAATGTTAATCATCATGAAGCCATTAATTGAGTTGACTAAAGCCAGAAGCACTAATATTACCAAACAATTTGGAAAGCTACAGGTGGTTATAGGAATATCAGAAAGAGAACAACTATGGAAGAGAAATCTACTGTTATGCATCCAGAAGCACAAAATTGATCATGGCCCTTTTCTTCCTGTACCCTATTAAAATCAACCTGCACCCCTTTTATTTAAAATTTACAAAAGTTATTGGTGAAGATATCCAATGATTTCCGAAAGTTCACTAACACTTAACTAACATTTCTAGTTTGGTAAAAGCACATTGTCCCCCCCACCCAAAGGTTCATTAAGAATCACTGCTTCATACAAAGCCATCATCAACAATACAGTGCAAATCACATTTTTTGATATTTATCTCCTTAAAAAACTACCCTGCTTTTTAAATTTTAATATCTCAAGTAGAAACTAACAGTTCCACAGACAATACTACGAACTACAATACAAAACAATATGGTAAAACCAGCTTTGCTGAGTAGCAAATAAGACACATGGCAAAACAAAGAGACACAGAGAGAGAGAGAGAACACATACATGCAAACAGCACTCCCTTTGTTACCAGCTCCATCATATTCTCAACCTGCAATTCTACAATACAATTGCACACAAATTTAATTGATATAAAAACCTAAGTAAACAGACACCTCAAGAAAACAAAATCAGGGTCCAAGTAAAGGAGTAGAATATAGATAGCCAAAAAAATCTAAAAGAAATCAACAACCCTGCACCTTAGACTAGAATATCATCAAAGCACGCTTATACCCCCACCTCATTGTTCAACTTCAAAACTCATCGCTATCAGCAATCAAAAACACATAAAATTGTGCAAAATCATAAGATGTATAGTTCAGTGAAAGGAACAAATATTAGTCTCACTCTCATAAGTTGCGTATAGAAATCATAAAAGATAAATTGAGTGATAACAAGAGTAGTATTTAAATAGTAAACAAAATACAACTTACAATGTTAAATATTTTTGTTTATGACTTAATTTTTTGTTCCAATTAAAACCAACATTACCACAAATAATTGTCAACAGAGACCATATCAGAAATAGTGAAATTACTGCAAAGGATTGACCAAATGCTAATTTCATGCCATACCTAGAGGTGGCCATCTAAGTGCTATGTTAGCTACTTAACGTGCCAAATTTACACTTGCATTAAAATGGTCAGAACATAACTCAGGGACTAACTTTCTCAACAGATTTATCTTTCAGGAACATCATTGGGTTTAGAAAGTCCAGAGACTAATGTGAAATTGGTGGAATTTTTAGGGACAAAAGTAGTGTTTTACTAGAGCCAACATCACTTCAGCTGCAAACATGCTAATTTGGTGCTTCAAGTAGTTTCAAAGTAACCCAATTAGACTTGCTATGCAATGCTTGGTTAATGGTCTGCTAAAACAAACTAAAGTTGAGATTTGCCTATCTCATCATTAGTATCAGCAGAAGCCTTCTATCAAACAACTTTACTCATGATACAACTCTGAGTAAAGTAAAGGCAATAGACCTACTCATGATACAACTCTGAGTAAAGTAAATACAAAAGTCTACACAATTCAAACATACCACCAAAATTTACACGATGAATAAAAAAATCAAACCCGAATTTTACACCATAAAATACAAATTCCAGGCTGAATTCAGTAATTCCATCTAGGGTGTACACCAACTGAATTAGGGTAATTACAGGTTCAAGGTCAACCTTATAGGGTTTATATAACCAACTTTTGAAGATAATGAATAAAGAATTTATCTAGAGGCAACCACACTTTCCAATACCCTAATTTTGCAGATGATAAATAGAGTTCATCAGACAGGCAACCATTTTTACAATTACAGGTTCAAGGTCAAACTTATACATACCCAAATTTTGCATATGATGTAAAGAATTCATCTCATAAAGGCAACCCACACTTTTCTGATTTCAAGGTCAGGGTACAGAATCATTCTTATAGGATAAATAAACATTAGTTCATACAAGTTTGTATCCTGTAAGATTTTCTATACAATTTGTCTTAGATCTTTGATACATGGAATTAGAACATTAGTCTATGAAACGTGATGAATTACTCGTAAATTTATTTTGAAGCGTAAGTTGAAAAAGTAGAGGTAGGATTTGTAAATGCAAATGTACCCCAACCACATTCTAAATCATACTCTTTTTTCCTCTATCAAATCATGCTAATGCAAACTTCAATAAGTAAAACCATGAGCTTTGACCTTTCTGCTTTCACGCAAAACTTATAGGGAAACGTTTTTTGAGCAAAAGTGGGCAATAAAAAGCTGTCTCATTTGACTTTGTGATGTATATACAAAAAGGTAAAAGTAAGTGAGTTATAAACAGTTGAGTAGGGTGTCACATATGATGCCCAAACAGGACAGATCTCCATGAGTAATCAAGAAAAGTAATCAAGAACTATGGGAATAATAAATAGATAAATAAATGAGAAATGAGTAAGAGGATTTACTTGTTAAAGTTGAGTTTACACTCAATTTCTTCCTTTTGGTCACCTAGCTCAAGCTTGAATACAACTATTTGCATCTTATATAAAGAATAGGTTGCAGTATACACTGCTGCCTAGAGGCTTTCAGCTTCTCGATGACCCCTGCAAGACAGAACACCAGTTTCTTTTTCAAAATATTGCAAAGAACTATGACAGAAATGTGCAAAGTCCATCCTTTGCAAGACCAAAACCAGAGATGGTGAATGATAGTTCTGCCATTGAAAAAAATGGCAATTTCATATTGTGAGTATTAAGGAGCATGTCATGTCATCCTTAATTGATACAGGAAATGAATCAGGTTCAAAAGTGTTGCTAAAACAGTCTTGAACCTTGTCCAATGACAACTACTCACCTAACTTTCCTCTACCCTGCTATCAGGGGGAACATTTAAAACTGAAGCATAATAAAACAGACAAGTATGATCTGAATTTCCACAAATTCAAGCCCAACCAATTTTCCTGGGGTTTATTTTTTATTTTGTGTCTTCAAACAATTAAAAGCAAAAAGAAAGGAGAAGAGGTGAGAGATACAAACCTCCTTTATTTTTTATTAAAGACAAAAACCTTGTCAAGAAAGCCTTTGAAAGCATATTTTCTTTTACAGAAGCAAGCCTAAGCAGCAAGATTCCCTTGAACTGCAAAGCACATATAAAATGAGTGAAATGTATAAGGTTAGGATGAAAAAGAAGAGAATAGGGAGCTGGTAACAAAGGGAGTGCTGTTTGCATGTATGTGTTCTCTCTCTCAATACAATTGCAAACTCCTCAATATCCCTTAGCAACATAAGGTAACAAAGAAAAGAATACAATAACAGAAAGAAACATAAGAGTGAATAAATTATAGTATACAGTTGACAGAGAATACAATGGCAAACATACCCACCTCCCCCCAAAACCTCACCTATTTATAATCCCCAAACAGTCTTGTTCTACAATCTCCAATACTTCTATAAAGCCCAAAATAGGTAAAGACCCAATGTTCCATGATATTTACCTACAAAAGGACAAAATCTAACTATAGGAACAAAAAATAAAAGAAAAGAAACAAAATCAAAAAAAAAAAAGAAGAAAAGAAACAAAATCTAACATTCACAAAGATAAAATACACAATCAATGTTGTTAACCTCTTCATTGCAGTGCAAATGGAGAAGCAAAACAGATCCAAAAAGAATAAGGATGCCTATTTCTAACTTAAAGTTAGTTACTGTAGGATCTCTAAAGCACATAAGTTACTCCCATTAACTAGGTGCCCTTAAAATATCTGTATATGAGATTACTAAAAATGTCTTAGTATGTATTCCTCATTTATTACTCTATTGAGAAGTCATCACATAAAATAAAATAAAAACAAAATAGTGCATCAAACCAGATAAGCAAGAAACTAAAGCTAACCTCTTTAGCATTTGGGTTAGCAATCTCTTTTGGGACTGAATGATATCCCTTCAATCACAATAAACAAATAAGTTAGTTTGCCATCTCATGGACTAAAACTACCACCACCCACCCTGATCCAAAAAGTTAGAGCCTTTGAATAGCAGGAAGAGAAAGAAGGAATAGAATGAAATACTAAAAATGAAAGAAAAGTACTTGAACCAAAATTAGCTCCACACCTTGGCAGATGTGCTAAGGTAGAAACAAAACAACACACTCAGATCTGCCATGGAGCAAGAAACAGTGTCAACCTCGGATACCAGTTTTATTTACCAGCTAGGCACTTCCCTCTAAGCCACCGCAAGCATCATCACATCAAACCAAACATTTAATTCTTAGTTTTAAAATCTAATATCTATTTCAAAAAAATGCAACTTTCCCCAAAAATTCGTTTCATTACAAGTAACGCTTAAAAATATACATCAAGTACGCATATCGCAAGAACCTTTGCACCGTAGCAAAAACTGAAGAGAACAGAAAGCATAAAACAAAACGTACAATTGCACAAAGTAATCCAACAGACAGCAGTCCGTCCGGCTACCAGCTCTATCACATACCTAACCTGCAATACTATAATGCAATTCCTGCAATTCTATAATACAACTGCACACAAGCATATAAACATATATACATAGATACGCTCCATTTAAAAAACAAAAAAATAGTCAAGAATTGGTTGCCACCAGATTTACAAAACACAATCCACTCTACTAAATAAACTATGACAACAACAGTTTTCGGTAAATTGGATCGCAGCCATCACGATGATGCAGCAGAACGTTAACTAGCAAAACTCAAACTTCAAATTACACATTCACATTAAAACGTACTAAAACCATTAAAAACGTTGAGAATCCGGCTAATGATTAAAAGGGGATAGACTAAGAAACCCAATATAGACCGATTGAAAGACCCAAAAAAAAGAAGAAAAATACGGTAATTAAAGAAAATAAATATAAAATTCAATTTCTCCCAAAAATATGCCGTTCCGTTACACCGCAAAGATTGAAAATATACATCTAATAAACCCTAAATTCTCAGAAACCCACTCATTAGCTAGTGAACTTTGTGACAGCCTTGGTGCCTTCGGAGACAGCGTGCTTGGCGAGCTCGCCGGGGAGAACAAGACGAACGGCGGTCTGGATCTCGCGAGAGGTGATGGTAGGCTTCTTGTTGTAGCGCGCGAGCCTGGAAGATTCCTGAGCGAGCTTCTCGAAGATGTCGTTGATGAAGCTGTTCATGATCCCCATGGCTTTGCTGGAGATCCCGATGTCAGGGTGCACTTGCTTCAGCACCTTGAATATGTAGATCTTGTACGTCTCCACGCTCTTCTTGTTTCTCTTCTTCTTCTTCTTCTCGCCCGAGGCGGGTTCCTTTGGGATCTTCTTCTCGGCTTTTGTTTTCTCCGCCGGAGCCTTCTCCGCGGGCTTCTTCTCCGCCGGTTTCTTCTCTCCCTTGGCCATGGATTGGGGAAAGAGTGAAGAGAATGCGAATTCGAGTGTTTGGAGAGTAGAAATGCTGAAAAACGAAGATGGTTGATTTGAGTGTAGCGGTGAGGCGCGGTTTAAATAGGAATTGTTGGTGGAAGCTGATTGTTTGGGTTTACGGTGCGCGGATTGATGACCTGGCAGATTGGGTTTCGGTTTGGAGGGAGATTTTCGAATCTCGGCTTTCGCGTTTTCCTTATACTGTTTGGCGGGGGCGTTTGAATTTTGGAGTTTAGGATTGGCCTGCATGTTTAGGAACACAATTTTAATTTGGGAGTTGCTAATCGCACAGCCATGTAGGTGCTTTTTAGCATTGTTCTCAAAATGTCTTTTTTTTTTTAAGAAATACAAAACGGAATTATGATTTTGTTACATATTTTTTCGATAAAAAAATTATACAATAAAAACATATATCCATTGTGCATTTTTTGGGATGAAAAAATTGTACCATGAAATTTAATTATGTATTCTTGTTAATCGATTGATAAGTGTATTAATTTTTTCAAATAATAAATAAAATGGAAAGACTAAATATCATATCTATAAAAAATTTCTTGTATTTCAATGACAAATATTCAGCTTATAAACAATTTATAATTGGAGTAATATGAATTTTAGCTGTTCATTCATGTCATCAAGTAAATTATAACAATTTTTTCTAACTTAAGTACGAATGCTAGAAATAAATAGAGTTTTGAGATGAAATAAATACCAAGTTGAATATGTTGGAGAGTATTTGACTGAACTCTTTTTTGACGTGATTATAGAAGTTTTTCTCTATTTAACATTATCCTAATATTCCTTGCACCTTCAAATTTACTCTAACTGTAATTCCTCATATGAAAGAGCCAAATCCTCCTAATTTCATTCTTAATTCCTCAACAAATTCAGTCTAAGTGAGCCGCATTACGAATTAAATGCAAACTATACTAGATTACTTCGCACTATTCCTATAAATGAAGAATTCTAGCTACTCTACCAAGTTCTAAGGACTAAAAGTATTTTACAACACTTAAATCCTAACAAAACATATAAATGGATGATCAAGCCACAAATATGAAAAATAACCACAGATAGAATCAGGGAACAATAGCAAATAATATTAAATAGATAGTTAGAGTTTTTACATCAAGAATGCTCAGTGAAAAACTCTCTGACAATGAAGTGTTTAGCTCTCAATTAGCATGGAGAGCTCAATATAATGACTAAAAATAAGGTAGAAATGCAATGGTGAAGTAAAAATAAGGAGAAAGTAGCTTGTTTGTCTTCCATCAACCTTGGTGCTCTGTTTTCTTCTCAACCACGTTGCATGTGTCATTTCATTTTCCCTTTTCTTCCAGCTTTAAAGACTTTTTGGGTTTTTCAAATTGCGAATGTGCGTTCAACGAACAATGTCTCGTTAAGCGATAATTAGTGATTGGACGCTGAATGGATGTGGACAAGCTAGCTGCGCGCTAAGCGCAATGCTCTCTGACTTTGCATTCTCTGGGGTTCTTCTTTGCACTGGGCGAACTCTCTTCCTCGCTAAGGGGGTTCACCTTGCTTAGCTAATCTGGCTCGTTGAGCGAGCTCTTCAGCATGCACTTCCAAATCTTCCTTTCTTGAACTTGAAAATTCAAATGGTAACAATATCAATCATTAAGATGAAGTTTCCACTATGTAAAGCTCACACGAAATCAGTTATTTACAAATCTTACACAAGAAATCATAAAATTAGAGGCACGTTGCTACTTTTCATCTACTTTTTTTATGCATTTTGTGCTATTGAATAACAATTATAAATTTTTTGAAAGTGAAAAAAAATATACAACAAAATCATGATTTTATCATTCAATTTCATCCCCCCAAATGACACGATAGAATCATAAATCTGTTGGGCAATTTTTTAACCCCCAAAAAATACACAACATAAGTACGTTTTTATTGTGTAGTTTTTTATTCTATAAAAATACACAATGAAAGTAAGAATTCACTATACTCCTCAACCCATAACACAACACAATAGAAACATACTTCTATTGTGTAAAAAAATAAAATAATTATCATGTTAAATTTTTAGTTTTTTTAATTGAATTTAAGTTTTAAATGTTAATGTGATTTTATGTAAATTGTTCATCCATGTTAATTAGATATAATTTTTTTTACTTGTATTTGTAAAAAAAAATAGTACATTCCTATGTGTTATATTTTTTATATAAAACTTATTCTAATAAATTTACATATAGGAATCATTATACAAAAGATAACTAAAAATTGCTTTAAAAATGAATAATTATTTAATTGAGAAGACAATAAACAAAAAATAAATAATATTTGCCTAAAACATGTTTTGAGATATTAGACTGCTACACAAAAAAATAGGGAAATATTTCAATAATTGTTGTATAAACTTCTCCTCACCCTCTCCTAACAAATGCTCATCCACTTTAATATGGATAATAGGGTTGTGGGTCCAATTCAAAGAAAATTTTTGCTTACTTACCACATTAATAAAAAGGTTAGGATGACTAACTCCCCTTTCACTTGAAAAATTCTATGCTTCAAAGCTCCATAGCTCTCTCTCTATGAAGGCACAAATCAAAGACTTTCTTAAATGATTGTTCAGAGAAATCTAATCAACCTTTCCCATGTTTTTCACAACTAATGAAAAAAAAAACACATTTAAGGAGGACTCTTGTTTTAAACCTTCACACAACACTTTAAAAGGTCACACAAACACCTAACTATTAAGATGAAGTTACGTGGGAGCAATATTTAAGGTCCACAAGATGAAATATTGGGATTCTTGGAACAAAAACTTCACTCATAATTTAGGGATAATGTATTATACATATGTGTGAAACCTTCACTCTTAGTCGAAGGGATTCTGACGTAAAACATTTTGAATAATGAATCATTAATAAAATTTGAATATTACATTTTTTAGTCATGAATTTTAATACATTAATTTTCAAAATCTATTCATGAATTTATTAATATTTTTCCTATCTATTGATTTTTAATATCTTTCTGAATGTTTAATAACAATTTTTTTTTCTGATAAGGTTCTAATTTTTTTTTGGTAAGTTGGATAAAATATTCGAATAAAATTATTCCAGTGAAATTAATATCTTTCTAAATGTTTAAATATTTGAATAATTTTTTTTTTGGGTAAGGGGAATCAAACTGTTTTAGTCAAATAAGACAATTTTTGTTAAAATAGCTAATCTGATGAATTATTTTTCAAACATACCTTAAATGATAAATAATTAATAATTAAAAAATGATAGCTACAGTCTAACCATAGGCAACAAGGTAACGCTGTAATAGGGTGTGGGGTGTGAAGAAATAATAATATTCTTATGCGCGGTGAATCTTGAATAAAAACAAATGCGAAACGAGAGTAAGAGAGAGAGAGACACCGACTTACACTCATAACACGCACATTGACACATCACACGCACGCACACGCAACGCAGAGAGAGAGAGACAAAGGTCACGTTGGATATGTAGCAGAACTGCTTCATCTTCTCTTCTCTCCGCTTCCACCACCACTCACTCACTCACTCCACTCACTCCACTCCCTCACAATTCACAATCCTCACGTTGCCTCATTCACATGAAGCTCCTCTTGCGCTCCGTGTTTTCGCTCTCTCTCTGAATCACTCATCCTTATAATAAATAAATTCTCTCTCGAAGAAGAAGAAGGAGAAAGAGGTTTTCATTGTTCTTGTTGTTGTAGAAGAAGAAGAAGCTCAAGAATGGAGTCGACGGAATCTTCATACGTCTCTTCTCCCGAGGGACCAAGGAAGCACGCTGCATCGCCTCCTCCGAAACCGCCTTCGCTAGGTATATCTGATCCGATCCGATCTGTTTTCTCTCTCCTTCGTTTCGCTTAAACTCGCTCTCTCCTTCGCACAGTAATGTAGGTTAGGGGACTGTATGTCGGTGACGCTATTCCGCGGTCAACGCCTTTCATTCCCAACCCTAATTCTTAACACTGGAGCTTCAATGCTGTTTCTCGCTAGATTTAGATTCATTTTCTTTTCCTGTTATGAAAATAATAAAGTAGGAGTGTTATTCTGTCCTGTTTCGTGTGTGGATGTGATTTTTCGTGGTTTACGCTGTTTATTTGAAGTTCTGCTGTAATTGAATGATTGCAATTTATTATGATTTCGGAGTGAAGTAATTGTGCCGGCTTTATTCTTTTCTTCGGTTTTTTAATTTTTGTAGATACCAAGCAACGCAGAGGGAATACTTTTTTAAGACTGTTACTTTCCTGCTTAGTAAAATATGTATGAAATATGTGTATACTCTGCATCTGTTCTGTTTTGTAGGTACAAAAGTATATTCACTGAAAAATTACCTTTGCCTATAAAAAAATGTATATTCACAGAAAAAATATAATGGTTTGACTTTTAAAATGCTTATGTGAATTTATGTAATTAAAATTGTTCCAACAAGTGAAACTTCAATGCTAGACTGATTTTTGTTTTTTTACTCTCATTTTCTAATATTTGAATTTTAAACTTTTTCCTAATTGCGTCTATTATACTTTGATTTGTAATTATATAAAAGTTTTAACTTAATTCTTTGTTATTAATTTTGTGTTTGCTTCTATCAGATTCTGAGGAGAAGCCAACATATATTAGGTTTCTAGTATCAAACTCTGCTGCTGGTTCGGTTATTGGAAAGGGCGGTTCAACTATCACTGATTTTCAGTCACAATCCGGAGCACGAATCCAGTTGTCACGTAATCATGAATTCTTTCCTGGAACTACTGATAGGATTATCATGGTATCTGGTGCAATAAATGAAATACAAAGGGCTGTAGAACTTATCCTTTCTAAGTTGCTCAGTGAGGTAATCTCTATGATGTTGATTTGATTAGTTATTGGAAGAACAGATGTCTTACATGCTTCTGAACTTAATTTGCTACCTGATTAGCTTCATAGTGAGGATGACAATGATGCTGAGCCAAAGACAAAAGTGAGACTCGTTGTTCCTAATGGTTCATGTGGTGGAATAATTGGCAAGGGAGGTGTTACCATTAGGTATCATTACTCTTCTTTTTCAAGTTGTATGGCCTACGTGTTTTCCATGTTTATGAATTATGTAATGATATAAGTAGTCTTTGATGCTTGTTTTTTTCAATTTCTGTTCTGGTATGTCTTGACTTCAAGGGGTTATATTTCCTGTATGGATGCTGGTTCTTTTGTGCCTGAGCTTTTATTTCCACTTGCTGCCCCCACCTGCTAAAAAAAGAGTGCAATTGGCTATTGTTTGGTCAACTATTGTTGTCATTGCCAGGATCCTTTCTCTATGATTTAATGTTCTTCATAATTATAGATGGAGATAAAAACCTTAGCTTATACGTTTTTTGCCATTGAACAGGTCATTCATTGAAGATTCTCAGGCTGGCATTAAGATATCTCCTCAAGATAATAATTACTATGGACAGAATGATAGGCTAGTGATGCTGACAGGAACTTTTGATGAACAGATGCGTGCAATTGAATTAATTGTTTCAAAGTTAGCTGAAGATCCTCATTATGCACAGTCCATGAATTCTCCGTTTTCATATCCTGGTTAGTGTCATTTGTTCATACAATGGAATATCTGTTATCCATTTGTTGATTTTGCTAGTGTGTTATGTACTCCATTTGTCCCTAATTATAAGATCCTTTTCAGAAATTTGTTTGTCCCTTTTTATAAGACCATTTTCTAATTTTTAGATGCATTAATTATTTTTTTCCCTACATATCCTTACTTAATTATGCTCTCTCCAAACATTAATGAGAAGCAATTAAGTGGATAGAGAGATAAGAAAAGAGTAATTTTGAAATGATAGTGCAAATAATTGATAAATTTAATGTGATTAACTAAATTAACTACTTTCTTAAGGGTCATGAATTTGTTGAAAGAGTCTTATAATTAGGAAAGGAAGGAGTATATTTATTTTGGAGCACCTAATATGGAAGATGGAAGTAATTGCCATTGGTAAAATTACTCATATATCCCCCATCATTTGTGTTTTCTTTATGTGTGGATCTCTACAATTATAGTCTTCTTCATTGTAGGGAGAGAGTAAATGGGGGCATTACTTGAATTAGTATATCATCTTCACTTATTGTTAGTTTAGTTTGTTTATGTTTATGAACACTTCACCTTTTTGCTTTCTTTTCAATGAGAAGTACCCATCTGTCTTTCTACTTTATTATTTAGTTAGAGGATAGTTATGATGGGAAAATGTTCCCTGTACAATTTTGAATATCACATTATTTTAAACTACAACATTTGAAGATTCTAACATAATACATTTGTTATACCTATTGATGTTACTAAGATAGTAAGATTTATAAGAAAAAATGTAAAAGATTAAGTATATGTTACGTGTATGTTTATTTAAGAGTTCCGAAACCTGACTGGTGCTGGCTGGTTCAACCTGTAACTGGTCACCTACCCAGCTTGGTGATCTGGTCAGGTTATATAATTATAAACCTTTAAATCTTCATTCAAATTGTTGAAAAAGCTGTGAATTAGTTGTGAATTGAATGGGCTGTTTGAACTATTAGCGGCTCAAACAGTTTGGGTGGTGAACAGTAACTATTCATCTCTCGTCTCCACCTCAATTTATTAGAAAGAGAAGAAAATTTAATAGGACAAGATCTATGTTTGAGATCAAATTCATGTTTTTGAATTTGAATGATTGTGAATTAGGCTTTAATCTAGTATTTAGCGACAAGAATACTGTCTAATTTACTTGAATTATATGTTCCAGGAAGCATGTACCTTGCTTCACTTAATGCACAAACTAACTTTGCTCCTTGCAGCTTGGATCTGCACAACCTTGATTTGGAAGCCATCATTTTCAAATTTAATTCATAAATTTTCTTGGTATCATCATTATTCATATTCACTGCAATACTGCTTATGAAACTCATTTTTTCATATAAATGTTTTGGCTATAAAAAGGATATTTTTGTTTCTTATCACGATTTTTAGCTTTATTCTCTGTCCTGATCATAGTTATTAGTATCGAATGAATCGTATAATTCATATCCCCATTCGAAAAAAAAAACCATGTCTAGCGATACAAATTGTAGCATGACTTGTTTTAAGCTTGAATCGGTCTCCGTATCGCATGAATCGCTTTTGTATTGGGTGATTTGTGATTCTGAAGCTGTCCCGCACGATCCAAACATGCGACTCGCAATAACAATCTGGGTTGGATTTGCAGGATCCGTCTCAGGAAAAAAGCATTTCAGATAATTTTTTTGCAAATTTTTTTTCTGGAAAAAGAAGGAAACTACTGTTTTCAGTTTTGCATGTGTGCTCAAACTAAAATTTCAAATCTTAAATTTTATTTTCAATTCTCAATTGTCTATTTTTTCCCTTATATTCAAACGTGAGGCTCTGTTATTATGCTTCAACCAATTTCATAGTGTGAAGAAAAGTGCGACTGTGCAAGTCACTGTGCTGCTTGACCGCTTATGCTTTTTGTAATTTTTAATTGACTTTTGGCTTCTTGTGGTGGTTACTTTTTCTTGTGGTCCCAAGAGTCTATTTCTTGTAACATATAATTTTTTCCCTCATTATCTTTTTGTCAGCTTTATGGCTTCCAATATTTTAACTTCTCATCACTTATTTGTTAAGTTCTTTTTTGAGGTACAAGACTTATTTCTTCCCATTGGTTTTACTTTTGTAGGGGTTGAACACTTTGGGCAGTTACTATTTTTTGTTCTTTTTGATTTATGACTTGAATATATCATATATTAGGTTATATATATATATATATATATATATATATATATATATTTTTTTTTTTTCTTCTTTTTTTTTGCATTTGTCACTGATGTTTTTCTAAAAATGTCATATTTTATTGATCATATGTATCTTACGATTCATAATACGATTTGATTCATGATTTGTAAAATAGCTTTTCTGATTCACAATTTGAATTTCGATTCTATAACCATGGTTCTGATAATGTGAGTTGGTTTCCTAATTGATTTTCTGTGAGGAACAGTTTGAAAAGAAATCATATTTCCTATATTTTTCCTAACATTGCTTGTAATATTGAGACAAGTTCTTCCCTTGTGTTGTTTTCCCCATACTTTCTTCTAGTGAATTGGGCTTGTAAAGGAGAGAATTGGTAACTTTGCTAGTGTGGTTCAAGCATTGTTCATCTTATACTGTAGATCTTCTTCATATATTGTCTCTTGATCTTGAAGTGTGGTTAATGCATAGGTACACTCAGTTCTGAAATTTAATTTAATAAAAAATTATAAATATTGAGAGTTGCATGCATATCTGGTCACTCTAACCTGGTCAGACTCTTTGATATCATGTAAGGATCAATTGTTCAATTCAACCTAAGTGCTTAACCTGTTGGATTGAGGCTCAATTCTGGTTTATCTCTCTAACAATGATATTTATTGAAATAAAGCAGCAATATACAACCATGGATGTCTCTATCAAAACAACAGTAGAGAGTATACTTAAAATATGCTAATTTTTGTAGTTATGCTCGTTTTTTATGGCAGTGAAAATGAATTTAATATGCTGTGCTTTGTATAAGTAGTTATGTTTTGTGATGAATAATTATTGGTGAGTTTGATGATAATTAAAATTTATTTATCATACACTTTAGGTGTTTACTTCTCGGGTTATCAAGGTGTTCCATACACATACGTGCTTCCATCTGTTGCACCACCGGCATACAATGCAGTGAATTACAGACCCAATGGTACTGCTGGAGGAAAGCTCCAGAACAGCAAGGTTCTTGTATTTCCATTGATTTAATCTTGTTTGAAGTTTTTCATATTGAAAGTTGCCAAGTTTTCAGACACACACGTATGGAAGATTTTAAATTATTTTCTTTTTGTTTCTAATCCCCACAAATATCACTTTCTTCTTTTAATCCCTGATGACATGACACTTTTATTAACGAGGCACTCGATGATATAACATTTTTTTTGTTGAAAAAAAAATCCTTTTTATGGATAATGTCATCATTCCGGCTGTCAGCCACAACAGCTTTTTCTCAGTGGATAATGCTTACATCTCAAATTCCAGGGACCAAAATAAAACAAAAAAATTGTAGAGACAAAAAGCAAAAATAGGAATATTTGCAGGGATTAGAAGCATATTTAAGCCTTTGCACAAAGACTCCAGTGTTGCTATCCTAAATCTTTTTTTCCATGGTACTTAATAATCCTTTTAACTTTCATACTTGAAGAGTTGATGCTCAAGTGCTTGTAATTTGTGTAGTTATGTTGTGCAGTTAAAAACTTAAAATGACTAAACTGAACATGCACTCATTTCAAATCAAATATGGAGTAGTGATTTTCTAGTCAGTGTTTTAAATTCTGGATAGCAGTGCGTAGCGGCCGACCCCAAAAACGTGATAGTGGTTGCGAGATAGCTGCTATTTTGAATCTTTTTATATAGTCTATATAATGTATATGTATATAATATAATATATTATATACATATAAATTCTCCAAAGTGATAGAAGTTGCTCAAAATAGTGACATCCACAGTTAACAATAAAAAGTCATGGTGTCTTAAAAAAACATACAAATAAATACCAACAAAAGTCATACAGGTTTCTTTGATAGGAATCATCAATCATTATATTATAAATCCTAGTCTTTATCATTTTTACTAGTATTACAGCTTTATATTTCTTTTTTGGAAATTGAAATCCCAAAAATAGCCCCCCTCCCCCCAAAATAGAACAATAAAGAAGTGGAGAGCCAAGGACTGATCCAATGGCAACAATATAGGTTTTGGGTTTATATCAACCCACCACAGAAGCACAATAAGGTGGAGGATCTTTGATAATCCTCAGTTGCAAACATGGTGCAGTAGTTCAGTTTGCTGTAAAACCTTGAGAGTTGAGATCTTTTCAGTATAACTAGAGGCTCCAATGCTCTGTTTCATGGCCAAAAATGCCTCAGTAAACAGAGCAACAGAGAAGAATGGAGATATTCACAAATTTGTGTTTGACCTGAGAGGATTGGAAGTTAATTTTGGGTTGCAATGGTCTGGTAGGCTTGGAAATCCTGCTTCAAACAACTAGAACACAAAAGGGACTTTATTTCAACTGCCATAAGTTGTTCACCTTTAGGACTAGGTGAATGTTGGGGGCTGGGGGGGTTATTGTTAGTTCAGTTAGAAATTAGTCAAAGAAATAAAGGGGTTATGTTAGAAAGAAAGGGAATGGGCCTGCAACTAATTATGCCCATTAAGGGTGGGTTTATGTTAGCCGACCAATAGCTGTGTATAAATAGGAAGAGGGGTTGTGACGGTTTTATCATGTAATTTGTGAGAGGATTGGATCCTTTGGGCATTGGGATGTGCAGACCCTCAAAGTTCTGCAGTGTGTGCTCTTCTGTAAATTGGGGGTTTCTTCTCTATTCTTTCTAGTAAAGAGACCAATTTCTATCATTGTGTGTAAAATCTTACAAATAATTTATCAAAAAAATTACAAATATATGGAAATATTAATTTATACGAGTCTTGAAAATGAGAAGTGGATAACAATATTAGAATCTCCTAAAAGAACGTAAAATGTTCGTCAAATAGAAAAAATAATGTCTATAATCAATAGTGAATTTAGTGAATGAGAAAACTACTTGTCTTTTTCCCGTTTAAATCCTTGCATCCTTATGTGGTGATTTGCTTTATTAGATTGAACTTACTTATATTCTGTTCTTTGCCAGGAGGAGCGGAGTAACTCATTGACCATGGGTGTTGCAGATGAGCATATCGGATTGGTTGTTGGTCGTGGTGGAAGGAATATTATGGAAATTAGTCAGGTTTGCTATTCCTAACGGTATTCCTTGGTATATTGTGATTACTCATACAATAAACTAACTTGAATGACTTCTGCCTTTTCAGGTTAGTGGGGCAAGGATAAAGATATCAGATAGAGGTGATTACATATCTGGAACAACCGACAGGTAGGAATTTGTTCACTAATTTTTTTTGCTTGCTTCATACCCCCAGTACAACAAAAATCATTAAGCAAATGATTTGACATAATATCTTTGACCGTAAATGTTTTATACGTGTTTCTGTTTTCTTATTACAGGAAAGTTACCATAACAGGATCCCAGAGAGCAATACGTACAGCTGAATCTATGATATTGCAGAAGGTTGCTTATGCTACTGAGAGGGGGGTGATGGAGTAGTTTGCTGCTGCACTGTCTGCTGTTAGATGCTTAGTGAATCTGCTTGCTAATTGCTTATACATTTGCTGAATTTTGGGATTTGTTTACATAAATTATCATCACTTGTTATACCTTTGGAGATCTTTATTGTAGCGGGAGAGGGCAGGGTTTTTTTTTCTTGAATTCAGAGCGGTCTTGTAGAAATTCTTCTCAAACCCCGTCAACAGACAAGTTCGATTGGAAAGTGCATTTGCACATTTCCAAAATGTAGTATTTAGAACTAAATTTTTTTTTTTTTTTTTTTTTTTTTTTTTTTTTTTTTGTAATTCAACAGGTGCTAATGTCATATATGATCTGTATCCTCAATCACTAGCCTGAGATAGGATATGAAAATGGTTGTGATAGCAATTGAGAATCAAGAATTCACTTGTGAGTTGTCAGAACCTAATGCCCGAGTTGTGTTTCTAGATTTTCATAGACTAACATGATGACGACTTACAGGCCACTATAGAATCTTTCAATAGCAGTTTCTGGCTCTTAGATGCACTTCTTAGCGAAATAATTTTGTTCCTTTCAAACGGCGTTCAACAGTGTCAAGGTTTACAACAGGTTGTGCTGAATGTTTTATCTGCTTGTTTGCATGTGTATAGTTTTCATCCAAGTGCTCTGATAAAATCATCATACGTCTTTTCTTAAAATAAAACTCTTAGCATTGCATAAAAACGTAGTTGATGAAACTTAGAAGTTTCCAGCTGTTTATCTTTAATTCTTTATCATATCATATAATTATTTTCTTTTTGTGGTACCCATACAGTCTACTAGCTGTTTAAGTGGTGTGTGGTCCTATAAAAAATGGTCGCTTTGTTAGTCTTCCCGTCTGAGAAGCGGAACCTGATTTGGTTACGTCTGGATTGACATCTGCTAGTCCACTTGTGCATAGTGGTTCTGGGCCACCTAACTAGCTTTCCGATGTCTCAAAGGAACTTTTGTCTATTTAGTAAGTATTGCAAAACAATGATTAAGGGCCTATTTGTTACTTTATTCTTTTTTTTTTCTTACAGATTTGTTTATTCCTTTTGGAAACAGATTTCAGTTTTTAAATTAAAAATAAAAATTTAACTAGTCAATTTAAAAAAACTATTTTCTATTTTTATTCTTTGTAGATGTTTTGGATTTTGACGTTGTTTTTTGTTCTGGTCATTTTTTTGTTCTTTCTTTATATTTTAAATTCATAATTGTATGATGTTTTAATATGAGAATAATTATTGGGTCTTTATTTTTTTTTTTTGGGGGGGGGGGGGGGGGGGGGTGATCATTAATACATAGTATGTGCTAATGTTTTTTCTAAAAAAAAATTCACAGTAGGATTAATGTCTATTAATTTTTTTAGTAAAAGGTTTTGCAAAAAAAAGAATGACATGTTTTGCAAGATTGGAGTAAAACGGGAATTTCATTAATGCTTAATTTATTTTTACTTATCTTACCGCTTTAATTTAAATATTTTATCTCTTTTTTTACCTTCTTTCATCTGTAATCACACTTTTCACTTTCTTTCATCTTTATTTATTTCTCACACTTTTATTTTTTTTCATTTATGTTTATCAAACACAATAATAAATAGAGTATTAAAAGAGAAAAAAGAGAAATATAAATATAATAAATATATATTTAATCATTCAGTATTTTAGGTTTAAATATAATTTTTTCACTAATACGTATAACCCATTAGTGTAGAGTGTAGACGACTTAAGTCCAGGTTTAGTCGTCCCTCATTAAATCCACCACGCCATCATTAATGATTACATTGTCAATGTGCTTTCTGAGGGTCCACACTCCTAAAGTTGAAGCTGTATATGTGCCTATATTTGGTGGCTTTGTGATCAAGATTTGTCAAAGCAAGCAGTAAATGTACCGGGCATTGTATTTCGAAGCATTAACTAAATGGGTTTGATTTCACACTATAGAAATAATTATAAATATAGAATTAATTTTAGATAAACTTTTATATTTTTAATTTCAAATTAAAAAAGATTTTAAAATTAATTATGAATTTTTTGCATTGAACAAAATTTTATGTTAAATTTTACATTTTATAATAAAAACATTTAAACATAAATCATATCAGCTACAAATTATTTTTAATTAAAATTTAAAATTAATTTTATTTAAAATTAATTTTGATAACACTCATCCAAACACATACTAATATTAAGTTATTAACATAAGAAATTTGTATTAAAGTGATTTAATTAAACGTGGTTAATTAATTTTGATGCGTTAATGAATATTTTAAAATCATGTTTATATAAAAAGAATCTATTTTCTCATATTTATCATTATAGTTAAGTTTAATTCAACAATGCATTAACATATCATTTATAAATAGAAACAAACTTTGTCAAATTTTTTTGCACACTCCAAGTTGATCTGAAGAGAAACAAGAGTACTAATTTTCTTAAGAAGAGGAAGAGATATAAAGGGAAAGGCAAATTATTAATATATGTCATGATATTTTTATAACACCATCTACAATGATACACAGTAATATTTATATGTAACAGCCCAACTATAACCATGATACCTAGTGACACTAGGCTAGTGTAGCACCCCCATGCATGCATGAATGAAGCAGAACGACCACGAAAGCCACACTGCAATTTTATTTTTGGAAATCATATATAATATGACAACAACAAGATTGAATGCTGTCTATTATATGCCTAAAAACAAAAACCATATCTTAGTTTAAGGGGACTCATAATTTCCTCCCCCACCCCAACCAGACCCATACCCAGAGCCACTACCATAACCAGAACCTCCACTACCACCGCCGCCGCCACCACCTCCACCTCCTCCTCCACCACCGCCACCGCCTCGTCCTCCATTTCCACCTCCTTGACCATAACCACCTCCTTCACCGTATCCAGAGCCTGAGCCATACCCTGAACCATTAGAACCTCCACCTCCGCCTCCACCACCTTTGCCTCCACCTCCTCCACCACCGCCACCATTCGCACCACCACCAGACCCGTATCCGGATCCATACCCTGACCCATATCCGGACCCGTACCCCGAACCTCCCGTAGCACCACCGCCACCGCCACCTCCTCCTCTGCCTCCACCGCCACCCCCGCCTCCTCCTAGTGATCCTCCACCGTACCCTTCACCCTCACCCGAGCCATACCCTGATCCATACCCGGAACCACGTCCAAGACTACCACCACCGCCACCTCCTCCGCCACTGCCACCGCCGCCACCGCCACCGCCACTTCTTCCCCCAAGTAACCTATCCGTAACCCTAGCAGCAAATGCAAGGTCCACAATAAGCAAAGCAATGAAAGCAGCCCCTAAGACCTTTGAGGTTGCCATCATTTAATTCTTTCACAAACTCAATAGTGAAGTAAAGTAATATTATTAAAAATGAGAATATACCAATGGTTTGAGGATTCAAGAGATGGATCACACACAAAACACTAACAGGAAACTATTATTGCACTGCGTGTAGTCTTGTTTGTACTTAGGTGTTGGTGCAAAAGTGCTAGGTAAGGGACCCTATATATACACTTTGAAAAGGATGAAGCTGATTCTCTAGTAGCTTCCTTAACACCTAACCAGTTACTTTTATGTCATGATTAGTTTGTAGGAACTTGTTGCGGAGGATTCGTTAGTAGTGCTGTCATTGCACTTGCACTTGCACTTAGTGCGTGATAGAAAAAAAAAGAAGAAAAAAGTATAGTAGCTAGTTTTTGGAGCTGGCGGAATCTCTGCCTTTTTTGTCCTGCTTATAAAATAACAACAAAACTTTTATCTTACTACCAGTTGAAATTCTGTACATGTACATATATACTTTTTTTTATAATTTAATATTACATTTTGTTAACAGTTTTTTTAATCTTTTAATAGTTTAATTTAATTAATTTGATATAAAGGTCGGGATGAAAATAATGAGTGTCATGATGAGTAGTTAAAAAAATGTTATTGTTCAAAGTGAATCTTATTAGTTTAATATTTTTTATATTAAGCGAGATGTTGAGTTCAAATATTGTGAATAAAAAAATATAATTAGAAAAAAATTTCAATAAAAATGATGAACTAATAGATACTTTATATGAATGTTATGGTGATCCAAAAGAGATTAAAGTTCTGTTGAATACCCACGACAGACATAAGAGGTCTTAGACGAAAATGATGGGAAAGGGTTTCGTGTGGATCATTTAATTTTGAAAAGAAATAAGTAACCAGCTTGCGGACCCAAACATTTAATTTCTTATTTTATTCCCTACTAAACAATTTTACAATATTATATTTACTCTATTTTCACCTATTTCTCTTAAATCAAACAGTACAACATACCAATTTATTTCTACCATATTTTTCCCTTTTAAAATGAGAGTTCTATGATGTTCCTGTTAATTTGGGTTTTTTTTATATGGTTTGTTTTCCAACCAATGGTAATCAAGTTACATTATTATCTCATTATTGTGATATTTAATGATAATTTTATTATATTTATATATATATATATATATATATATATATATATATCAATTTAATCCCTGTATAATTAAAATATTATTTTAAAAATTCTTTTATCTTCGTGTATCTTTCTCAAGGTCTAGACGTTTAAAGTGCATCCAATAATCAATTTCCATGAGAAATACATTTTAATATGTTGTTACCTCCATGCAAATAAAAGATTGTAATAAGTTGTAGCACACGCATCACACATTGTCATTACACTTATTGTTCATTTAAGAAGTGACAATTAGTGAGGCACTGCATCGAAAGAAAACATTTTGACTTGCACCATTCATTCTTAGATCCATGAATAGTATCACAAAATTTCCAATGATCGGCAATTTTCTCGGGACACCCCTCACACTCAAGATCTCTTCTTTCTTCTTGTATCGTCGTCATCCTTTTCTACTTCAGCAATCAATGGTCCAATGGCTATTAGCAGATTGTATTCTTCACTCAACGATCCAACCCAAACCTAAACTGAAACCCAAAATGTGGGTATGTTTGCTGCTGAGAGTTTTGGTTTGAACTGAAATATGGATATGTTTGTTGTTAACTGAGATGTTTGGTTAACTGAGAGGTTAAAAAGTTTAATTTTTAAAAAATATTTTAATTATACATGGTCTAAATGGAAACATATAATGAAATTATCATTAAAAATCAAAATAATAAAATAATAATGTAGCTTGATTACTATTGGTTGAAAAATCAATAATATCAAAAACCTCTAAATTAATGGGGGTACCATAGAAATTCTCAATTTAAAAGGGAGATTTTTATTTACTATATTTGTCTGATCTCAATCAAACACAACATAAAAGATAAAGTAATCTAATAAAATCTAGAAAACAAAAAGAGATCGATGTTTCCTTTATTACAATTATTGATATGATCATCAATATAGATTTCGTCATGATTCATGAGATGGTTAGGTTTGCTCTAGCTAGATACTAAATTTTCAACAAAATCATGAATATAATTTATATACAAGAATTTTTTTAATAAAATAATATATGCAGTTAGCGTGTAAAAGTTTTTTAATTGATATATGATAAGTTGTATGATTTTTATAATAATTATTTTATTATAAGTTATATTAAAGATGATTTTTTATTAGTTAATTATGTAGAACTTTTACGCAAACAATATGGACTTGTTAAACTTTCAATAGAAATTATGTTGCAAATGTGTAAAAACTTTTACAAAATTAGTACATTCTTTCTTAAACATTCAATAAAATTAATCTTATTATCACATTATTTTATTCTCTAATATGATATATGGTAATAAGATAAAAATTAAATTGTAATTTTGTTTCTTCTATAATTTTAAATTTATGATTTTAGTTCTTTTATTTTTAAATTTAAACATTTAGTAAGAAATTTGATAGGAGTTGAACTCATAACCTTTTATTTAAAGATAACATAATAAATTAAAACATTTATTTTGTTTAGTTAATTTTATAAATATTATTTTACATGTATCATTAGTTAAGTATTATTAATTTTTTAAATTATAAAAATTTATAAATTAAAATAAAATATTTAATACTTAAATAATTTAATATTCAACTTTACATGTATTTATTTTTATTACAAAAAGATTATTTTAATATAAATTAATAAATTATTATATGTAAAAATTTGTTCTTATTTTATTATAATTTCAAAAAATATATAAAATAATATAAACATAAAATTAAAAATATTTATATATAAAATATTTTTTAATTTATAAATTATATAATTCATTTTTTTTATAATTGCAAATTTAAAATTATAAGAGATCAAAATTATAATTTAGTCTAAGATAAATTCATATAATGTCAATATAAAAATATTTTATGCTAATTGTATATATAAATTAAACTGATATTATTTATCATTAGATCCTTTAAAATAATTTATTTTAATTAATATCCTCTTATCTTACCCTATATCTTTTTACAGGACCAAAATCTATGTCTTTAGCATAATTTATTGCATGCGTCCACTCCAGTTATTTGATTTTCTGTCATTCTTATTTATCTAAATGACACATTAATATACTTTCTTCTTATCTATTACAAAAATTACCATCATATTCTCACTGATCAGCGATCGAAAAATAGAAAGAAGTAATAGGCAATCAGAAAACGTAAACGAGAGAATAAGATGAAAGATAAATGCAATATATGAATGTCGTGGCTGCATGTATCTCATGATTAATATAATTGTTATATATGCTAATTCTTACTTCCACTTTTGACATAAGCTTTCCTCGTTTTATATTATGGTAGTTTGAAGTCAATCACACATGAAGGCCACTAATCCATCAGCACTTACACACGGACTCAAATGATTTCTATGGGTCAGATGCGGGTTTCTATTCATTATTTTCATTTAATTTTAATCTGTTGTACTATCATATTAACATTATTTACCCAAATTAAGTAGTTTTTTTTACTGTAAGTGAAATTTCAATTATTGTATTTTTTAAAAAAAATTATTATTTATTTATAATATAAAAAATTAAATTGATGGTTTATTAGCTTAAATTTTAATTATAAAGCTCATCAGTAAAATATATAGATACCACGCCGCTAAAGTAACAGATGATATTAGTGCACAGGGAAAATAATGCCTCGCATTATAAAATATAGTTTATGATAGTGGTGGGGACTGGTTAATTATCAAATATATATTTCATGTTATATAAAAGTGTGAATTCAATTCGACATCAGTTAATTTAGAGTTCATCTTGAATTTTATAAAATTTGCATTATATATTATAATTGATAATAGTAAGATTAGTTGAGTGGAACGTTTCTGTAAAGCCTTTTTCAATAATTCAATGAACATGCTTCTTTAACGTAATCTTACCCCCTTTTTTTTTGGGTGTGTTTTTTTAACGTAATCCTTACATTTATTATCTATCAGATTCTCATTATTGACACTGAGAAATGATTTTCTTATAATTAAGTGTTATGGTTTGAGAGTTATTAACATTAGATAAGGAAAACACACCTTCAACAACAACATTCAATAATACATACATGGTTTCTTTTTTTCTGGAATATAGAATTAGTTAAGGTAACAAAATCGTCCTATTAAGCAGATACATTGACAATTCAAGTGTTTTCATTTCGGTGGTTGTCAATTCCTACTCTTCTTAGTTCTAAGGATAACATATACTCTAATACTCATATATATATATATATATATGCCCTTAAAAATGAATCAATGTAAAAAGTTAAAAATAATAACTAATAGGCCTCTAGATCGACCTGCGTATCAGTTAGACGATTTATAATTAGCACATAAAACTTTCTTTTCACAGCAACAAAAAATGCAAGCCACAAACACCCACTACCACAACTAAAATACGAAATATCCCTTAACCCTAGAATTCTCAATCTTTCAGTGGGGTTTGTCTACTTTCATGAAACGTAATCTTTCGAGTGACAAATGGCAGTAGCTTCAATTAATATGGCCTTCTGTATCGCACTCTAGATCTGCACTCAATCATTACAGGATTGAAAACCAACGTCAATGAATTTATCGAAATGTGAACAGTAGGCCATTGTCGTTGCCCCTTTAACTACTCCATACATGGTTAATTTGAGAAAGAAAAAAAAACGTTTATCGTACCCACTGCATTAGGGAGCAGAGTTATTCGAATTTGTAAAAATAGTTTATTATTTTTATAAATTTTAATTCATTTTAATAACTTTTTTTTGTAATTTATCAAAACAACTTTACATTTACTTTAATAAATTTAATACTAAAAAAATGATTTAAATTTTTATTTAATGGAAATTTATTAAATAAATATTTAAATTAAACTTTTATTGTAAAGTCAAATGAATAAATATGAGAGAGATTAAGATCAACGAATCATGAATAATTATATAAATGAGTTTCACATTATATCTTAATTCAAAATTTTAAAATTTATAGATTTTATTAATTTATGTGATGTTTATTCTTTTCATTCTTATCCGACAGATTTTATTTTACATTTTTATTCCAACAACTAATATTAATAAATATTATCAGGGGGGTTTATTATGATCATGCCTGCCGACTAGCAGATACATTTCCATTGAAAATGGCAAACTCAAGAATAATGATAGACTTTAGAGGCACCACTACTTTATTTTGCTTAGGAAGATTGGAAGAGTTAGATGTGGGTATGCTAATGCTAAAGTGGGAGAATTAGAAAACATTAAACACGGTGCTTAGTGGTACGTGTACACCTGTCTAACTCGGTCACTAAAGTACTAAAGTTGTGCTTGACATTTGACAGTCAAATATTTTTTAAATGAGAGTAACATGTTTGGAATATGCTTTTTAAAATTTATTTTTAGTTTTGTTTTTAAAAAATACTGCATTTTGTAAGTGCCATTTTTATTTATAATTTTGTAATTTTAAATAAACTTTAATTAATAATATAGATTATATTACAGGAAATGTCTTTCAAAAATGTGTTGTTAAAGTCTAGTTTGAAAGAAGAAGAAAGTGAAGAGATGAGTCACGAATGGAGAAACAATAATATAAGAGGAGTTTTAGCAAGCAGTAACACACTAATTTTTATTGATTAAAACTTAAAAATTGAAAAAACAAGTGAGATTTTTTTTTAATTCAGAGTAAGATATAGCTACACAATTTTATAATTTTTAACAAATTAAAATCAACAGTAGAAAGTGTACGTGTTTCTAACATTTCTCATCTTTCCACCATTTGGTAAAAACACCTTGGACTCATGAACTATATAGAAATTAAGATCAAATTACACACGTGCAAAGGTGCTATGAGGTCATCTCTGGTCTGCGTGTGAACTTTCAGAAAAGTTTGCAAGCCTCTTGAACCGCAAAACCTCGTGTTGTTTGGATAAAATGGGACACTATTTGTTTGAGGAAGGAAGAAGGTGGTTTGGTGATATGGCCATATGGGGACATGGGAAGATGACAATTGGGTTTGGAACCTGTCTTGGACTCAGTAAGGAGGAAACTGATGGCTGGTCTTGGGGGAGCCGCGTGGACCCCCTCCCATGCTTTTAATTCTAACATTTTTTTCTTCTTTCATGTTTAAAATTATATATTATTCATTAATAATTTAGCATTCAATTACTTTTTGTTAATATAATTTTTTTAATAAAATTTAAATTATTAGTATAAATATTATAAATTTATATTATTTTTACTTTTTGTTACCCAAAGATTATATAAATTAAGAAAGTCCTAATACTAAACAATTTTTATATAATATTTTTATGGTACTATTACATTAACTTTTTTTCCTTCTATTTATGCTATATTAAATATCATATTTTTTCTTATTATTGCTTACTAGTTTTATTTTATATCAAATTCAATGCTTACTAGTTATATACACATAAATATCCTGTTTGAAAAACGACCCAACCTATCTGCCACTCCTTTGTTTGGTTCTAAATATTTTTTTAACCATGGTCATGTTGTACCCATCTTTGTAACTGTTTATGGTACTTCTGGTACCTCCATTATATTAATATATTTATTTTTCTGAAAAAAAAAAGATGATGTTGAGATTCAAAATAATTATTTTAAGTTTTAACGCTACAGCGTAGAAAGTAATAGGTGATGGATACAAGTGATTTCAACTCGTATACACATACTCATAAATATCTAAAAACAATATGAATTGAACTTTCCAGTAATCAATACAATTATTATCATATATAATTTATCCATTATATCAAATCATATAGAGTAGCAACACCAGAGAACAAATATGATCAGATGGGTAAAACTGGATCTTCTCCATCACAAGTCTTATGTTTTTCGCCTCTTTCACAAAACAAAAAATATCAAATGGAAACAAACAAAAAATTCAAATGTATATAGGTAATAAGTTTCTCACAATTTTCTTTTGACAAGGACACAAATGACAATGTATATCCATAGTGACTCTCTAGATACACAAAATCTCTAGAAATTATCAGATAATCCGAGACTATACCATCTTAATTAATCTTTATATATGACATGTATATATATATCATCAATTGTCAATACTTTTAAGTATGCACGTGTCATATATAAATGCAAGAATAGGAAATAGTTTCGAATTATCTAATAATTTCAACCTCAGTAACTTCGGTCATTTAGGCAGGAATACTGTTGAATTGGTCACACCTGTTCCTCACCTCTCCTTTGTCGCCAGTTTTGACTCTAAACACAGAAAGTTTCTCCATGGCATCAGCAAAGTCCTTGAAGAAAGCTTGCTGGTCATTTGCATAGAGCTCCACAAGAGGCTTTGTCCTAGGGTCAACAGCAAGAATGGAATCAGAGGTCAACAACCCCAAACCCTTGATGACATTCTGGTAGTAGGCATTGTCAAACTTCCCTGGTGACCTAACATCATTGAATGCAGCCATTGAGGAGTCCTTGGTGTAGTTCTGGCACACGGACCTCAACCCTTGGACCAGCTTAGGGTGCATCATAGGGTCAGCATCAGAGGTCTTGCTGAAGTTGTAGATCCTGTGGATGAACTCCTTGCAGTGTGTGAACCCAATGGTGTGTGCCCCAGTCAAAGCCACCATCTCCTTAACAGTGAAACCCTTTGAGGTAAACTTCTCAATGATCTGGTCCATGGTCATGCTTGGTGTTGGAAGGCTTGCACTCACTCTCGCAGCATCTGATTCAGTGCTATCCTTTCTCCCCAGCCTCACGGGGTAAAAAGGACCACCGACCATCTTAACAAGGTCTCTTGTGGCCTGTGCCACGATGTCGGAACACGACACAACACCAGGGCATGCAAGTTCTAATGCGTTTTTGATTTTAACTATGATGTCGAAGGCATCACCGGAGAGAGAAAGGTTGAGGTCCGCATCACGTTCTGCATGAGGGTTGTATGCATTGGAAGTTATGAGGAGGGAAGCGTCGCAGCCATCGGTGATGCAATCGTGGAAGAAGAGGCGAAGGAGACCCGGTGCTGTGGCCACGCTAGCGCTTTGTTTGGTGAAGACGTTTTCCCTAACGATTTTTTCGAAGTCTGGGCATGTGTTTTTGTAGTAATCGACGTTGAGCTTTGCGGAGGAGAAGGGAAGGGAAATGAAGAGAAGGAAGAGAATTGGGAAAGCCATGCCTCCAAGAGAAGGGTCAAGAGTTTAAAGAGATATTGTGTGTTTATACTCTTTTCTTTCTTTCTTCCTCTCTTGGGTTTGTTTGGGAGAGAAAAATTATGGTAGTCCCTTTGAGGAAAAGGACTAAGGGGTGGAGGGAAGAGAATGCATTTGTGATAAAAGGGTGTGGGAGGGAGGGGTTTAAGGAGACTTTTTGCGACTTCAAATTTTCGTTTCAATGGTTGGTTCGTGGGTTTTTTGCTATTTTTGCATGCGACCATGCTATTCTTGATGCAATGAATAACGAGTCGTGCTTCACTATAGGGAATGGCCTATATCTTTTTGGGGTGGTTTTTGGCTTATCTTCTTGGGTTGAAAGTTGGTCTTTGAACGTGGATTGCGCTTGTCCAAAGAAAACTACTCTTTTTTTAGAATGTGGCATATTAGTTTCTTGTGTTCCCTTTCTAGACTTTTGATTCTCTTTCACCCAGTTTTTCTTTTTGGCTTAAAATGGTATTGCCTTGAAAAGTTAAAATTAGTGAAGTTATCCCTTTAACTTTTTTCCCCCCCTTTTTTAAGAGAGAAAGAAGGGACAACATGCCAAAGTCTAAAAAAAAAACAAGTTCAAATTCACGAAGTCCACACACCTGGACTTTCTTTTATATGCCTAATCTTGTAAAAGATTTTAAAGAATGTAATTTAATATCCTTAATAATTTAGAATGTTTACTTTTATTATTCATCTACTATTCACTATCCTTTAGTTTTAGACATAAGCAATAGATATATAGAGGTTAATTTATAAATATTAATTGATTATGATTATGAACATGTTGTGTTTACTTTTAGTTTTTAAAAGGAGGTGCAAAGTGAATTATGACTATAGATATAAATATATTTTTTCTTTAATCGACAAAACGCATGTATTAATTTTGGTAATTTATTATTTATATTTTTTTAGTTTTAGATATATTTTATTATTCATCTACTACATGTTATGCTTACTTTAGTATTATATATATATATATATATATATATATATATATATGCCCTGAATTATATATGTCAAATATAAATATATTAATGTAAAAGTCTTGGTTAAATGACAAAATGTATGTTTTAATTTTTTTAATTTTATATTTGATTAATCACAAAAGATATCCCGTGAATAATATAATTTCTTTTGATTTAGTAGAAAATTTAGGCCCTTTTCCTAATAGAAGAGATATCAATTTTTATTCTAAATTTATTAAAGTTATATAATGTGACGTGAAATTGATAATTGATATTTCATATCTGTGTCTTAAAAAATGTTTAGGTTGTTTTTCTATAAATATTTTTCTATTCATGTTTTTGATATATATAATTAATATTTTATAAAATATAAATATAAATATTTTATATAAAATTTAATGCATATATATTTTTATATAAATTTAAATTCTGTAACTGGCTCTTCTATTGTGAAGGTTTGAGACTCTATTATGATGTTTTTTAATAAGTTTTTTTATCAATTATATTTTTTTATCTGTAAAACTTAAATTTAAGAAATCTGAAATCAGATCTACTTCTTCCAACAGCATATTACTAAACATGATTATTTTACATTGAGGATGTATGTGATTTATATAAAAGTAAACAAATTTTCGTTAGAAAATAATTTTTTAACATTAATAAATGAGTATAACAGAAATTAAAAAATAATTTTAGGAGCTATCTACATGATTTTTATTTATTTGTTATATTGAATATTAATTGATGTAAATTTTTTAATTAAATAATTAAATAAAACTGAAAAAATGTAGACCAATTATTAAAGAAAAAATATATTAAATAATTTGAATGTGTTCTTTTTACAACTGTGGAGTGATTGAATCTAAGTCCTCGTGTATTTAATCCTACTCCTATCACTTAGTGTATGTTTCTTTAGATGATCATTGTCATAATTGATTTTATTTAAAATGATGTTATGATTTATGTTTAAATATCTTTATCATAAAATATGTTATAGTAATTAATTTTTTTAACATGAAACCAAAATATTAAAATTATAAATTTTCACCTAACTATTTCCGTATTTCAAATTATTCTAAACAATCTATGGTGAAATCAACATGCACTGAGCCGACACTACTGGGTAAATTAACCATTTGACTATTTGACTTTGAGTTTGTCTTCTATAGTTTCTGTTGTACGATTAGTGTAAGTTACAAATTACAACAACGAGATAGAGCTTCTTGCCATAACGTTTGTTACGCGACGACGACGTATCCATTGAGATCTCGACGGTGGCTTTCCATCCGCCTCCTTCCAATCTCCTCCTCCTCCTCCTCCGCATCAGACGACGGCGTTTCGAGATCTGACATCTCTCTCTCGTAACAGGTTTCACTCCTTTTCCCATTCAATTCCAATCCATTCGTTTCTATTTGCTCAATTGCTCCTATTTCGAATTTCCATGCTATCGTGTTGAATATGACTTGGCCATTTGGATTTGAAATTCTGGTTGATTTTCTGCGGTGTGCTCGATCTAGATTTGCAATTTCAGATGCTTATAGGTACTTGTCAAAAAATCATGTTATTATGAGAATTGTGAAGTTTGTGATTGGAATTTGGAGGTTATTGTGATGTTTTTGCTTTCTTTTGGAACTTGATTGTTAGTGACTAACTAGTGTAGAATAATGCTAGTGGTAGCTATTTTTTTTCTTCAAATCAATGGTAATGGGAGAGCTGTGGCACACAATCGTTACTCATTGTAAAATTATGCAATATCTCAAAAAAGTGAGATCACAAACTGTGGTTAACAGCAATCCTTTTACTTGCCACCAGTTGACATAACTTAAACAAACCTGCTAGATTAAAAACACGTATTATTTCATGACCAAATAAAAGCTCAATCTGTTTGTTGGTGATCAGGGTGTAGGAACAGATTCTGATCTCTTTGTGGATTTTAATGTGTAATTTTCTGTTAAAATATCAGTGAGGGTGTGGATGTGGCATATTCTTAAGTTTTGTTAAGATGACCCATATTGGCTAGGAATATGGATGAAGTACTCCTCATAAGACTTGGACATGTATCTCCCCTTGAGGTTACTTTTAGGGTTGAGTTAAGGTCAAGGTGATGTTGAAGTCACATTTTGCTACTTTCCTTTCCCTCTGTAGCTACTATGCTTGCTGCAGCATCCGGGGGCTGTGAACTGTTTTCAGTGTTCATGCTTTGCCTTGATAACAAATTAACAATAAATGCTCTTCTTGCTATACTCATTGTAGTATCTAGAATTCTAGGTATTGTCAATTATGAGGTAGGAATTGGATTTCCATTACCTAGACTCATGGATGCCAAACAGAAGCATTAGATAAGAAATGGAATGCCAATTGCCAAAGCAATAGGCCACTTCAAAGATGACCTGACAGAAACCAAGCATTATAAGGAAAACTTTGGTGTGGGCCAAATTCCTAATCAATGTGAAACATCTTATACACACCCCTCACACCTAGGATTGGATATTTGGAGCATGAAGTTTGTAGGACTAAACATCTACGAGTGACCTAATGTCAAGTTTGGATGAGCTCTAATATTGTAATCATGAATTTGTTTGTCGTGTGATTAATTTTGAGCCTTCAATATTGATTCTCCTGAATTTCATGGTGTATTTGATTGAATACTTCGAATTGGACTATGTATCTTGGATGTGTGGCTTGAGTAATTGGTTTATCTAGTGGCATTTAGTTTTTGTCATCATTTCTTCCAATAGTTCTTATAATTTCTGACTTTTGTCATGTTTTATAATTTTTGAAATTTATATGTTGCATAATAGTTATGTCATGTCTTATAATTTTTTAAATTTATTGTATTCTCATGTCTATGCTTTTAGTTTAACTCCTCTGGACATTTTATGTGTGTTCTCTAATCTCTAGAGAATTTGTCGTTTGAGATCCATTGCCTGTTTATGACAGTTAATCCTGAAGTGACAATTTAAAATAAAAGGTGATTTGAAACAGTTCTTTCCTTGTCTAAAAGAATACTGGACAGATATGGAAGTCAACAATTGGCATAAGGAGCTTAAATATGATGAGTGGGTACCAATCACTGTATCTGGTGCACGTCCAGCTGCTCGCTACAAGGTTTCTTTCTCTTTCTTTCCTTGTTTTTATTAGAATACTGAAGAATAGAGAATTAAAAGGAAGACTGGGCAAGATATCCTTTCTAACAAAACCATAAAAATAATTCCTGATTGAGTCTTTTTATGAGTTTTTTTACTTTTGAATGCTAAAAGTCCTTAGGCATTCTAGGCTTCTTATGTGAAGTCCTTCCTTTGCCTTGGACCAGATACTTACTCCATGTTTTGTCCTTCAATGTAGCATGCTGCAGCAGTAGTTGATGAAAAATTATACATTGCTGGTGGGAGTCGTAATGGTCGACACTTATCTGATGTTCAGGTATAGGGTATGAACCAATGCTTCTGAATCTTGGACTTTTTGTAGGGAGTCACGTGATTTAGCTGTTTGCAGGTTTTTGATTTAAGAAGTTTGACATGGTCTTCTCTGAAACTAAAAGCAAATGTCAGAAAGGATGATGACGATAGTTCACAGGAGATTCTTCCAGCCACATCTGGTCACAATATGGTAAAAATTTGTATGACAACTCTCCTGATGTGCATATATGTTATAGTATGAAAGTCTTCAGTTTGGCTACAGATGAACCATGAAAGTTGGTGATGAATGGATAATCTGGATGTTTGATTTGTTCTGATAGAGACCAGGAAATTTCTGCAGATTAGATGGGGTGAGAAACTGCTTCTTCTTGGTGGCAATTCAAGGGAATCTTCTGCTGAACTAACAGGCTAGTATCTATACAAGGATTTTATAATGGGAGAAAATCATATAAGTGCCTAATTATTTCATATCTATGCATAACATATTATAACCTGGTAACACTTAGAAAACTTACAATATTCATTGAACTTCTTGCAGTTCGATACATTGACATTGAAACATGCCAATTTGGAGTTATTAAGACTTCTGGTGATGTTCCAGTAAGTGTATCCATTGATGTAAAAGTTTGATGTTCTGTTCTTGGGTGTTGATTTTATGTTTGGTTAAGGTTTTCAATATCTTACTCTAAATGGCTTTACTGAAAATTTGGTTTTTGAAATAGCATAATGGCGCCGATGGATCCATGTAGCCAGCCCCAATTAATAATGGGATAAGGATTGGTTGTTACTGTTGCATTATCTTCTTTTTCCTACTTCTTTTTCTTTTTGAATTATGTTTGTAGAATATTCAATTATGTAGAATTTCTTTGTAAATACCTGTATATGTAATTTGGGAGTCATTTTGATTTTAGTTGAATAGATATTTGAATGTTTTCAATTTATGTTTCTAGGTAGCCCGTGTGGGACAGTCTGCCTCACTGTTTGGTTCAAGAGTGATATTGTTTGGTGGAGAAGAAATGAGCAGGAAGCTGTTGAATGATGTCCATGTTCTTGATCTTGAAAGTATGACTTGGGAAATGATAAAGACTACGTAAGTGGTATCTATTTTACACTTTCAGAAAGTGTGTTTACATGCTTTAGAGAAGTTCCATATGACCATACCAATTTCTTGCATTTTGATAGGCAGACACCTCCAGCTCCTAGATACGATCATTCCGCTGCTATTCAAGGAGAGCGGTACCTTCTAATATTTGGTGGTTGCTCTCATTCTATCTTCTTCAATGATCTTCATTTATTAGACATGCAAACAGTAAGTAAATATTATTTCCCATCTTTTTCTTTGCATGTTTAATTAAACCAAAGTATTAATAAGCTTGTTTCTTGCATTCTGAGGCAATCAGCTATTTCTGTATATTACATATGCACAAAAGTGAATTTTGATATGGTACTGTTAGTGTTAGACCTCCAATTACCCAAGTGTACACTAGAAAGGAAAAGAAGAATTGCAGAGACTTAAGGCATGTCTGCATTGATGGAGGACTGGAGATTGTGGGAATAATACTCACTGTGATAGCAGAATCAGAGGAATCTGAGATAGTGGGAATAATATCTCTCCTTTACATATTTACAACTCATGCACGTTTTGCATCTTATGCTTGGCAAGTATTATTGTTTATAAAGATCTCTTTACATATGTTGGGTCTGGGTCCTTAATTAAAGTGTTAAGTTAAAAACATAATGCTTATTTTGCTTACTCTGTTCACCTGGATCCTGTAATCCATGGAATGAAGGGGAAGGACAATTTCAATATTCCTTCTAAACTTTTGATTAATTTTCAATTATATTTATCTATCCAGAAAATTGTTTGTGGTCTGGCCATTGATCTTCCAAGTAGGGTTTTTTTCCCTCCCTCTCCATACAATTTTAGCATTGAGCATAAAATGATCTAACAATCTTGCTTGGTGCAGATGGAGTGGTCCCAACCACAAACTCAAGGTGATTTAGTATCTCCCAGGGCAGGACACACTGGTATCACTATTGATGAAAGCTGGCTTATAGTTGGTGGTGGAGATAATAGAAGTGGTATGTAATTATTTTATTTTTTAAAATTAAAAATAAATAGTGTTAGAGGAGTGAAAAATAAAACTACAGGGCAGCAGATAAAATATTCTTCAAAACAGAAAATCAGAGACAAAAAGAGTGAATCAATAATTCAGCATGTAAGTCCATCCATGCGCATGCCAGAAATAATAACTCACTTGAAATTGGATTGAGCTTAGCACTACCACAAACCATAAACAGTTAACACAATCTTCTCTTGAAACAAATCTAGGTGGATGGGGACTTTGTACTCTAACCAAGTACACCAAAGATTGCATAAACCACACACTCCAAAATATTTTGCCCTCCTTGTTTCAATTAAAACTTAAAATGAACCACAAGAAACAGCATAAAAGCGAAGAGGGTGGGTAAACTGCTATTGACATCAATTACGCATACATTATATGCTATTTTTTTTATTCTTTATGGATGCCTGATTATCAAATTTTCAAAACAGGTTGCCCTGAAACCCTGGTGTTAGACATGTCTAAGCTTGTTTGGTCAGTATTGACTGTTGTGAAGCAAAAAGATCCACTTTCTAGTGAGGTAATTACTCTGCAATAATATATTTTTTATATTTTTATTAATATTTCTAGGAATATTGTTTCTGTGGAGGATTTTAAATTTTTAATTCACTTTTCTCCAAGTTCTGTAATAGAGTTGGTTGCCATAACCATGATTGTTGATTTTGAGGCTGTTTGAATATGATTATATAAGCATTTAGGATTTGATCTTTGTTCCTGTAAATTTCTTTTCAGAGATATTTATAACTATCTGTAACAGAAAGTACAGGTGGCATAACTATGTGCTTAGCTGCCTATAACTGATTAGTACAGCTGGCATACTAATCTATACATGCTTATCTCTTTACATTTGCATATATCATAACTAAGAGCATAGTCTTATACTCTATTAGAGAGAAGAAATAAAGTGGGACCTTGATTTTTTCTAACTTTCTAATATTGACCGATCAAAATGAGTGGAGTGCTCTTCATGTGTAACTGAATATGATAATGATTGTGTAAGCAATTGTTTGTACTGTAAAAAACTTATAATAATTCATACCCTATTATGTTAATGCATATTCTTTATCTATTGATTTGTACCATTACCAGGGTCTTAGTGTCTGTTCAGCAACAATTGGTGGAGAAAAGTATTTGTTAGCATTTGGAGGCTATAATGGGAGATATAGCAATGAGGTGTGTGCTGTAAGCTATATTTCTAAATTTTTTTATTGGCTGTGGAAGATTGGCTTTCATATATATACACTCTCTTATGATAGTCTGAGATGTCATTATTCATATGGGTTCAAATGCAAAATTGCCTCTTTGCATATGTAAATGTAAGGCTGTGTACAATGGCTCTTCCTCATACCTTTGCATAGAGAGGAGCCTTTTGGCACTTAGTTTTTAGTTTGGTGTGTTCCATATAGTGGATTCTGTGGCTGATGGCTGGGGCCCTTGCAAATTCAGGTTTTTGTTATGAGACCCAAGGCCAAGGATACCATGCGTCCCAAGATTTTTCAATCACCTGCTGCCGCGGCTGCTGCGGCTTCTGTTACTTCTGCTTATGCATTGTCTAAGTCTGAGAAGTTGGATTTCATGCAACTGGATGATATAAATTCCAAGTTATCTGTAAATGGTCATCATAAAGATGATGTGGTGGATAAAGTTGAAGCCATTAAAGAAGAAAAACGGTTATTGGAATTGTCAATTGCAGAAGTCAGGGCTGAAAATTCTAAGCTTGGAGGCGAGATAGAAGAAATAAATAATACTCATGCTGAGTTGACCAAGGTATGTATTACAATTTTCATATGAAGGTGCGCTATAATTTTAATAGGTAGCTGCTATTTTTCACAATTAAATATGTATTTCAGGAACTCCAGTCAGTCCAGGGACAACTTGTGGCTGAGAGATCAAGATGCTTTAACTTGGAGGTACAATTTCACTTTCCTATTTTGGAGTATAGCATGGCTTTATGGTTGTTGTGTAGGTTGAGTATACTAATAGTAATGTTCGTTTCCAGGCCAAAATTGCAGAACTCCAGAAGTTGCTGGAATCAATGCAGTCTGTGGAAGAGGAGGTACAGGCTCTTCGTGAAAAGAAATCTGCTCTGGACCAGGAGATGGAGCTTGCTGCAACAGCTGAGAGCAAGAGTTCTGGTTGGCGATGGTTTGGTGGGAGTGAGAAATGATAAAATATGAGGCCATGGGGGCAAATGTCAACTAAAAATGATTTAGAGTTGAGTCTGAGAAACCTCAACTGGTTATATTCTATTATTGTAGTTCATGCAGAAAATGACATTTCCTTATTACAGAACTCTTACGGTGTCATCTTTTGAGTTGAAATGCATGATGGACTCCAATTTTGAAGAACTGAAGTCTGAAACCTTCAAGAGATGGGGTACACAAGTTTTTTTTGTATTTGTAATTTATACCTTGACAGGTTTACTTTTGACTGATTCATTTCATGCTCAAGTGTCCATTAAATTCTATAGGATTTACATTTCATTTTATTCATTTGAGTATATATTGGCATCTTAATTATTAAGTTCAATCGCTAGAGGAATGAAATTTTAGTGGTATTCCTCAATGCAAGTGCTTGGAGGGTCATTGATTGTTCACGTCTTGAATTAATGTTGGTAGATTGCCTTGGAGTAGAAGAATGCTTATTTCGTATTTGTGTATATCCAATATGGAGAACAGGAATTCAAGTGTCTTTAAGAAGGAATATGATGAATTTAGAGGAGTTAGTGTATTGGCATTGGAATCGATATTTTCAGCGATTGAAGGTTGCCTTGGTTATAAAATGAACAAAGAGAGGGCATGGTGTGGCCAAGTAATGGAATTGGATGGACAGTATTAACCTAGTGCTAGAATCGTCACTGTGCAACAAAACATTACGGTAGACGGTTTGAAAGCAAAGACGTGCACCAATAGGGAAAGCAAAAATGAAGTTAAAATTTCTACATCTATTGGTCATCAAAATTAGTACTTCAAAGCAGCATGCCGATGAGATTGTGAATTAAGTTATAGGCAACGTCAAAGGATATTAATCATTAAAAAATGTTTTTAAGCATTAGTATTGACTTTTGATAAATGAAAATAAGTCAATATTTAGAAGAAAAAGGAAACAATTTGTGTCTAAAATTATTTAGACCGGAGTGGGTTTTTGTACAACGAAAATCTATGCAACTACAGAAACTAAATTAGCCACAACATATACAAACTTAAAATTTATCCTCTAACTTTAATGCAAATGGCGGTGCTACAGGCAATCAAAGGCTCAAAAGGCAACAAAATAATACAGAATTCACGACCTCACGAGAAGATCAAAACAACAAAGGGCAATAATACTCTTTATAGAAAAAGTATCTATTTTGAGTCACCCAGTTGAATTCTGATTTCACTGTGTCTGGTGAGTCGATTCTTCTATTCTTTTTACAAAATCCGTTTAAACTAACTTTGCACACATTAGATGTCTACTAGAAAATTGAGACCTTTAGACTGCATAAGTACATCTACGACTAACGATGTGATATCTTGCTGGAATACTATCATTTATTCATGTTATTCATAACTTGGAGACAAGTTGATGTCTGCTATGAGAAACAAGATCCTTGCACAATATCTTGCCGGCAGCTGACTTTGGAATAGTGTCAATAAAACACCCTTCGAACTTTCTTATATGGAGCTACCTGAAAATTCTCCATTTTACTTTAAGTGAAAGAAAAAATAAATTAAAATGACCATAGGAAAGATAATGACCTGGCCTGCAACAAATTGAATGACTTGGTCTTCTGAGTTCAGAACCAGCTGCTCTTACCACATATGCCATTGGTATCTGTCCAGTTTATTCATCTTCTACCCTGCAACATATCATTGTTTACACATGAGAAATTCACACAGATAATGAAAAATGGGAGTGAAAATGTGAGAGGATAATGCAGGGTATGACTGCTGCATCGACTATAAGGGGATGACTTAGCAGCACAGATTCCAATTCTGCAGGAGCCACCTGAGACAAGCCTAGTATAACATTTTACTGATATAGTGATATTCTAGTTGAAAACTGAAACATTTATGGTTTTGAGCACCTGATAACCATTGTGCTTGATTAGCTCCTTTATTCGTTCAACTATATAAACAAATTCATTCTCATCAATGTAACCAAGATCACCAGTCCTCAGCCAACCTTCTGAATCAATTGTTGCACTTGTGGCCTCCAAATTTCCTAGATATCCTTTCATAATTGTAGGACTTTTGAACCATAACTTTCCTTTTTTATGAGGAGGGAAAGGCTTCCCCATTTCAATGCGTATCACTTTTGCACAAAAAGTTGGAATCAACTTCCCACATGAATCTGGATGAGCTTTACCATCTTTATCAGAGGCAAAAAATGCTGCTCCACCACTACTTTCTGTTAGGCCATAACCTTGCCTTAGTTCAACCCAAGGAAACATCCTTCTAAACTCTTGTGCCACTTCCTTGCTCAAAGGTGCAGCACCTGACCCCACCCTTATAAGGCACCTGACCCCACTCTAAGGGTGCTGTTCATAACTATACGAAGTGTTATGGCGTAAACAAAGAGAAAATTGTAGAGAAAGAGGAAACACAGAATTTATGTGGTTAAAAGCGAATGTTACCTACATCCATGAATAATCAAGAGATTCTACTATTTTTCACACAAAGAACATATACAGAGTCTTACGTCTTTATATAATGAATCAACCCCTTCATCTTTCCCTATTTTATAACCCCATAGCTGACTTTAATTACAAGGCAACAATTTCATTCTAAATGAGAGCTCTAAAATGTCTGGTCAGGTCGTGCATGATTCAAGTCAGCCCATTAACATAAAATTCAATACATTTTAACAATTCTCCACCTTGACTTAAGTTTCTCAAGTCACCAGGAACCAAGAATACTGTCGTGCCAAATGACCCTGAAATGTCTTGAAGTATGCGAACATTCACCAAGTCCAAGCTATGCATGAACTTCTTAGTAGACAGAAGCTTAGTCAACATATATTGTCTGTTGTGGCTTCTTCTTAGCAGAAAATAATTTATCTTCAATCACATCTTGAATGAAATTCAACCTGACATCAATGTGCTTTAGATCTTTCATGATAGATTGGATCCTTGGTCAAACTCAATACATAACCGTGGTCCAACTAGACGATTTGTAGGGAGAAAGTTCCATTCCAATGAATAAAACCATTATGTTTGGGTAGTCGTTTAGGTTCCTAACTTGTTCCTTTATATTTATATAAGAGCAACGTCAAGTAAAACTGTAAACCTACTTTTGAGTAATATTATCCAAACAAATTTCATTGTATCAACTTACAGTTGAACAAAAAATATCCAAACATAAATCATATTATAATAATTTTTTGGATAAATAGTCATTTTTGTTCTTGAATGTGTAAGTTACTGACAAATTCGTCCCTGAAACTAAAATATTAAAATTCAAAATTTAGTATTCGAAAGTGTACAAAAATACGACAAATTTATCTCACTGTTAACTTTCATTCATTACCGTTAATAAAATAGCCTACGTGGCTCAAATGAATGAATTTATCACAAAATTGATAGTCAACGTGACCATGCTAAATAGATTGGACAAAAATGTCATTAAATTATCATTATTGAACCTAAATGTCTGTAATTTTTTGTTAGACAAAAATATCAGTAATATTTTTTTTGAACGAAAATGTCAGTAATTTTTATTTTGGACCAAAATATTAGTACATTTTTATTAGACAAAAATGTCAGTAAGTTACCATTATTGGACCACAATGTCAATAATTTTCTATTATATCAAAATGTCAGTAATTTTTTATTAGACATAAATGTCAGTAATTTTTTGTTGAACATAAATATCAGTATGTTTCTATTAGACCAATTTGTTATACTTCAAATTTCGTTTCATTTAAGGGTAAATATAATTTTAGGGTAAATTTCCCCCAAATTTTGAATTTTGAAAGATGTACATATTTAGGGACGAAAATGACTATTTATCCTTCTTTATTGGTAACTCAAAAGGTGTGATTCATTCCACTTGAATTTGTGGAACTAATATGATATACACTAAACAAATTTGGGAAAGAATGAAAAGTCTTAATTGTGACTATATTTTAAAGAGGATTGTAAGGTTAATTTTTTAAGAAAGAAGATATACCTATACATAAAAAAATTGCCTATAAAACAAGAAAAAAAGCAAATAGTTTTAACAAATTTACGTTTATTACCATTTAGAATGTAAACGCACTCATTTATTTTATGTAAACTAAAATGATAGTTAAAAATTACAAAATTTAAAGATGAATTTAATATATAATTACTTTATGAATTTATTTTATCTTAAGTGTGCTATACTTTCATTTGGAATATATATATATATATATATATAACTTTATTGAGAAAGAGTGACTTTTTAGATATTTTGTTTTAATATTTGCGTATATATTATTTAATTTGTTTCAAAATTTACAATAATATAAAATATTCAAAAAAAAGTGTTCGATGATGTTAATTGGAATTTTATTAAAAAAAGTATCTTATTTAATGTTTAATATTGTACCATATTTCAGTTATCTGTTAATTTTTTGAATGTTTTATATAATCATATTAGTATATTTGTTTTACTAATAAACATTTAGAGTCTAATAGAAACATATTGATATTTAGGTTTAACAAAAAATGACTAACATTTGCGTTCAATAAAAAATTACTGATATTTTGATGCAACATAAAATTATACATTTTGATCCAATATTAGTAACTTATTGACATTTTTGTTCAATAAAAACGTACTAACATTTTAATCAAAAAAAAATTATTTACATTTTCATAAAAAAGAAATTACTGACATTTTCTTCCAACAAGAGATTACTGACATTTAGGTCTAATATTGGTAACTTCGTGGTATTTTCGTCCAATCTATTTAGTATGACCACATTGACAATCAATCTTGTGATAAATTCATCGTTATGTGTCACATAAACTATTTTATTAACGGTAACAAACAGAAGTTAACGGCTGACTATATTTGTCGCACTACTAAATCTTGAATTTTAATCTTGCAAGGGACGGATTTGTTAGCAATTTATATTTTCAGAGACGAAAATGACTATTTATCCTAAATTTTGTTATCAAACTTAGAGTGTATAAAATTGTATCCTAAATTTTGTAAATTTTAATCCAAACGTATACTAATTCATTGGAACAAAATTTTATCGAACTGCAAACTTGTTATCTTTAATACGTAATATATTAATTATAAAAAAATAAATATATTAAAAATGTAAAACCAAAAGCTAGATTTATCATATAATTAAAATTGTTTTACGCAATGTTAGTTGGTCAGTTCTCAAAAATGGAGAACCTGATAACCAAAAGCTAGATTTATCATATAATTAAAATCAATCGATCTTCCCACTACATCATTTGGCAATTTTAGTTGGATGATATCCATTGTGTAAGTCCAGTTCGCTTCCACGGAGGTTATGTGCCTAAAAATATTTAGCTAGGAATGAATCTTTATACAATGAAAGTCTCTGCACAATATATACAAACTTTTTAACGCTAATACAAATGGTAGTGCCACATGCAACCAAAGCCTCAAAAGGAAACAGATACAGAATTCACAAACTCACAATAAGATCAAAACAACGAAGGGCAATATTCTTTATTAAAGCATTTACGTAATTATTTTGAGTCTCCCAGTTGAGTTCTGATTTCACAGTGTTCTTCTCTTCCTTTGGTCAAATCCAATTATGCTAGTTTTACAAACATTAAATATCCATTGGAAAATTGATACCCTTTGCCCGCATAAGTAAATCTATGGCTAAAAATCGGATATCTTAGACCCAAGTAAAACATTCTGGAATACTAACATTTATACATGTTAGTCATAACTTGGAGACAAGTTGATATTTGCTTTGAGAAACAAGATCCTTCCGCAATATCTTGCCAGCAGCTGACTTTGGAATAGTGACAATGAAACTCACCTTTCTCACTTTCTTATATGGAGCCACCTGAAAATTCTCCATTTTACTTTAAGTAAAATAAAAAACAGTTAAAATGAGCATATGAAAGAGAGTTACCTGGCCTGCAACAAATTGAATGACTTGGTTTTCTGAGAGTTCAGAACCAGCTGCTCTCACCACATATGCCATTGGTATCTGTCCAGTTTCTTCATCTTCAACCCTGCAACATATCTTTGTTTCCACATGAGGAAGTCATACAAATAATGAAAAATGAAAGTGAAAATGTGATAGAGTAACGCACGGTATAACTGCTGCATCAACTATAAGGGGATGACTTAGCAGCACAGATTCCAGTTCTGCAGGAGCCACCTGACACAAGTAATTTGATACCTTGATATAACTAAAGCAATTTACTGATATTCCAATCGAAAACTGAACTTTTATGGCTTTAAGTACCTGATAACCATTGTGCTTGATTAGCTCCTTTATTCGTTCAACTATATAAACAAATCCCTTCTCATCAATGTAACCAAGATCACCAGTCTTCAACCAACCTTCTGAATCAATAGTTGCACTTGTTGCCTCCAAATTTCCTAGATATCCTTTCATAATAGTAGGACTTTTGAACCATAATTCTCCCTCTTTATGAGGAGGCAAAGGCTTCCCCGTTTCGATGTCTACAACTTTTGCACAAAAAGTTGGAATCAGCTTCCCACATGAATCTGGATGAGCTTTAGCATCTTTATCCGAGGGAAAAAATGTTGCTCCACCACTACTTTCTGTTAGGCCATAACCTTGCCTTAGTTCAACCCAAGGAAACATCCTTCTAAACTCTTGTGCCACTTCCTTGCTCAAAGGTGCAGCACCTGACCCCACCCTTCTTAGGCTGGACAAGTCACACCTAGTTTTCTTTGCTTGTTTTACTAGTGCAAGGATCACTGGTGGCACTGCTGCTATGTTGTTAACCTTGTGCTTCTGGATTGCATCAAGCATGCCTTGGAAGTCATATTTCTGCATCAAAATTGTCGTGACACCAACACACAACAATCCTAATCCAAAGAACACAAGTCCATAGATGTGAAACATTGGAATGAAGGCCAAGAAAACATCATCTTGGGATCCACTTACATCAGCAGACCAAAAGAGTAGTCTCATTATGGAAATGAGATTTGCATGTGTCAGAACCACACCTTTGCTTACCCCTGTGGTTCCTGAAGAGTAAAGTATAGCAGCAGTGTCTGATTGTGCCACAGGAACTTGAGGCAACTCTGGTGAAGTACAACAGCCTTCTATTAACTCTTCAACTGATAACATGTTGCCATCAGAAGGACGAGAAGTGAGAATTATAGGAACCCCAGTTGGGACCAATTTGTGTAGCTCCTCAGGTGCTGAGATGGCTAGTTTAGCACCCGAATCATGCACTTGCTTCGCAATTTCTGTTGCAGTGTTGATGGGGTTGGCAGTGGTAAGAACTGCTCCAACTGATAAAACAGCTAGGCATATGGCTGAGTACAAGGTTGAGTTTGGTGACAATACAAATACAACATCACCTTTCCTAATCTCAAGTCCATGGAACAAAGCTGATGCAAGGGAGTAAATAGACCTTTTTAGCTCACCATAGCTTACACTCCTACTAGTACCTGAATCAATGAATGCAATTCTTGCCTCAGCAAGGTGTGTCTGTGGGAACTGTGACAGCACAAAATTGGCAGTGTTAAGATCAGGCCTTGTTGGGATTTCATGCTTGGTGACAAGCTTAATTAGAGAGTGATAGATGCCTGTTCTTGAATCGTAACCACTCTTGCTACCAAATGGAGGCTGAGATTTATTATATTCTTCATTGGATGACAAGATTTGCTCTCCTGACATTTTCTGTAAATTTGATAAACTTGTTAATGCAGAAGCAGAACTAATGCTGTGAGGCTGAGGCAAAATGTGTGTGAACTATGATCAACATATCATATATACAAGGCTTATCTACGCCAAGTACAAGGACAAACATTGTTAACTATGTCAGTTGTAGCTAGCAAGGATAAAATCAATAAGAAAATTAGATTTCATTTTCTGAATATTATGTTGCCGGCCAAGGGAGTGAAGTGAAACAAGGCTAATCATTGGTATTAATTAAGTAGCTAAACGGTATATACTCAAAGCTCTGTGCCGAGGACAAGAGAAATAATTAAAAAGTGAATATTCTTTTCCTCAATAATAGAATATGTGAAAAGATGCAGATGTTGTCTACTTAATGGTTTGCATTTACATTCTTTTATGTGTATATATATATATATGGAATGATGAGATGGATTGCCTGTCCTATATGTCAGTTAGCTTTTATTGTCATGTAATTAAACATAGATAATGCATTGGAAACATCTAAAGTCTAAATGAGACAATGGCACTTTGTTCTTTATAGTTTCAAGTTGAAATTAGACATTCTTGCAAATGCGAACTTCAATTATAAGAAGGATTTGAAGAAAGTCAGGGTCTTTTGTTGTGAGTGCTGGAGTATACACGAAAGTATTTCAAGGGCGTAACCAGGCATTTCCAAATAAACATTTCCTACTCATCTCTATTTCACGGACGTTATTATTAAATTATCTACATACTAAAATGTCTACTGAAGCCTTAAATTAGTTTACTTGTGATTATTTATTATTCTATTTTAAAAATAAAAGTACAAAATCTAAAGACCAAAGAGCAAGCTTTCAAGTGTATGACTTGGAAAGTCGTAATATGATTTGGGCAGAGCATATCCGCATTATATTAGAAGGGAGGCCAGAATGACCCCCTATTATTTTTAAGTAACCAATTGTTGATAAAAATAAATTAAAAGACTTCAGTGTCTCAAAAAGAAAAAGAAAATAGTATTATGCTATTTAAAATAACATATTGACACTATTTTTTTTAAAATTCTTTACTAACCAAATTGACAAGATCACAGGAGTGAAAGACCTTTTTCTTCAACTCCTTTGCAACAACCTAGCCATTTTCCCCCCTTATCTACTATCATCACTCATAACTTTTTCCCTGTTTATGTTTATCGGGATCTAGGACATTGACTTGTGGAATTTATTTTTGTTGAAATCTTAAAATTAAATTATTTCCTACTGTATTCACGATACCTTAATAGGCCAATTGTTTGTCAAATAATGACAAATTTTTAAAATACACACTCAATTAATAATTTTTTTTCTTTTTATCTTTCTTCGTATCACGCTACATCATCAATTAAATTAACCATTTATCTTTTATTTTTTCTCTCTCTTAAATTATATACAACTCAACTCAAGGTTCTCTAATAAACATTTTTCTTTAAAATAGAACTACTTATTTACCTATTATATGGTGGGAAGGGTGCATTTTTCTTAATTCATTTTTGTTTATATTTGCAAGTATTTATAAGAAATTTGAAGGTGATAAAGTTCGATAAAATTGTTTATATTTTTCCCACCATATAATTCGATAAAATTCTTCAAGTCCTCTTAACATAACTAGATGTATATCACAGAAAGGTGATAAAAAATATTTTTAATATATATATATATATATATATATATATATATATATATATATATATATATATATATATATATAATACTAAAGCTTGTAAAAAATTAAGGATATATATGGATACGTTTGGGGTCACTAGTAGGTACCTCGTTTCAGTATTATCACATGCTCCATATATTTGGATAACCTTATCTTCAATTATAGTTCCCGTATAGTATAGTCTATACATAGATATGTTGGTGTCTTGCTGAAATATATTTAGGATCTGGGGTGTTACCCAATTCGTAAGCCTATTGGCCAATCCAATCAGTAAGTGGTGCATATGATTTTTTTTTAATTTTTTTTAAATATGTTTTACTAATTAATTTAAAATTAATAATTCATGCAAAAATTGAATCTATCACTTTCACGTTATTAAGATGGACCAAATGAGTTAATAAGTCAATAATGTTATAAAATAATTAATATCACTATATATAACACTAACATTTTTACTATATATTTAATACACATATAAATTTAAATAATAAATTTTTGACAATTAATTTTGGTATAATAATTAATTTTTTTATATATATAAATTATAAATAAAAATCATATGTTTATTAAAATAAATCCACTAATGTATTTTTTAATCTTATTACAATTAATTTTGATCTAATGATATATTTTTTTTACATATATAAATTTTAAATAAAAATCATAAATTTCATAAAAATTTATATATGTAAACATATTAATTATTATATCAAAATTTATTATCACAAAATTTATTATCTAAATTTACATACACATTAAATATATATTATAAATTTTAATGTTATATATAACGACATTAATTATTTTATAATATAATTGAATTATTATCTTAGTTTGATAGAGTGTCGTGTTAATAACGAGAAAGTTATAAATTCGATTCCAAACCATAAGTCTCATATAGATTAGCCAATGTATAAGGCTTATAGATGGTCGAATATATATAAAGTTTTATGAAAGGGTAAAATAAAAATTAGACAAGTTATGTTAGGTGTACCAAAAATCACCCTTAGGATCCTATATATACGTAACGGCTCAAATCACATGTATTGGATTGGAAGTTAGTGTAGTGGAGGCAAAACTGTATAATTCGTGGTGGATTGGTCCACATAAAAAAAGTGGGGGTTGCTTGCTTGGTAAATTCATGAATTAACTAATTAAAAAATATATATTGATAGATTTATTAAAAAATAATAAACGTAGAGAAATAATAACAAATTAAAAATTATCTAAATAACAATTTTTATTACTTATCTATAAGAAATTATGAATGAAACTAAATTAAATAACTTTTCTACAATGCACTTACCCGTACTATTAACAAAATAAAAAAATTGCATTTAGTCGCATTAATCGTATCTGTCTCTAACTATTCAAATGCAAAATATAATGACAATTGCTTCATTCATATTTCAAACATATTCAAACAGTAATACAATATGAAACAAAATTAATTAAGAGAACGTCATTACACTATTACAGGGTGCATAAAGAGGGACTAATGGTAGTTATAACTTAATAATATTCCTTTTTTGTTAGATTTTCTTATTTGTTAGAATTGCTAATAGATTTATTAAGTTATCCTTGTTCATTTAAGTAGTAATCTTGTTATATATGTAAAAATTGCATTTCAATAGTGTACGAGAGAGTCCAGTTACCTTTATTTTATTTGCTTTTTTTCTATTAACAGTGCTTTTAGGTCTTGAATTTTTTTTAAAAAAAATAGATTTTTTTCTCGATTATTAAAATTAATAGTGTATCTATAGGTGTGTGTTATCGTTTATCATGTTAAAAGTCAACTATCAAGGATATGACTGAGTCCTTTGATCATGACCAAACACCCTCTTGGTCATGATTGAATAATCTCTCAACCATAAACAAATACTTTCGTTCGTTGTAAAAGAATACATTAACTATAAACAAATCTAAGTTTCTAGTAATTATATATTTATCCCATAAAAAGAATACATCAATCATAAACAAATTTAAGTTTTTAGTAATTATATACTCATCGACCATGACCAAATCCTCTCTTATTCTGATATGACATTCATGCTCTAGGCAAGATCCCCTTACCAAGACCAACTATCTTTCATTTATGGTTGAATACCCTCTCAACCATGACAAGATAAGTTACAAAGGTGGTTCCAATAGAGATTGAGAAAAAAAGATTACTCAAGCTTAACGTGATTATCATCAAGATTTTATTGGTAGGTAATTACGAATTAGTATTTTTATTCATCTCAAAAGGTAATGTCCATAAATATGTTATAAAGGGTGAGAATCTCAAGGTAATATATTATATTCATTTTCATTTTATGGTATATTAGGAAATCATTGACTTTGAATGTTAGAGTGTATTTGTAGGTACTCACTCCCATTATGTGAGAGAAGGAGTTCATGAAGTAAGATGAGAAGTATCCAACATTTTAAAGAGGAGATAATTAACCTAATACCATTATGGAAGTAAAATAATTTTCATCTCTATATTTTTAAAAATACTCAAACTTCTGTCTCTATGGCTAACACATTTTCTTCTATATAAGAACCAAACTTTGAGAATTTTTTAAAAAATATATAAGGATTAAAATCAATGTTCTAAAAGTCGGAGACTAAAACTAATTAAACTTAATTTTTTAGAGACTAAAATTACCATTAACCATTTTTGTTTTTTTGTTCTATAATGTGTTTAGTTAAAAAAATAGATCGAAGGAAAGAAGATAATCTCTTTTTCTAGTTTGATTTAAGAAAAGAGTAAGATAAGAGAAAATTTGGGTGGCTCACAAGAAAAAGAAAAAAGTAATAAAAGATATGAGATATAAAAAAATATTTGGGCAATTTACTCAACATAATTACAAAATTATAAAATTACCTTCTCTTCTCTTCAAATCCTTCTGACAGAGGTAAAAATAGGAAACGAGAAAATTTAAGAGTAATTCCATTCAAGAAAATTTTATGTCTTTATTTTGTTTTTTATTTTAAGATTTTATATAAGAAAAGTGAAAACAAAACATGAAAATGGAAAGAATAGAAAGTTATTTTCATTTTTTTGAATATAATTTTTAACAAAAAAATATAAAAAATCTTAAAGCCACTTCTAACGAGACAATTAAAAATATCTCACCTTGCTCCTCCATTGAAGAGCTGGGTTTACACATTCTTAATTTAACTACTTGATCATTTCTTAAAACGTTGACCTTATCCCTCATGACAAAATCATATTTATTCAAATAGAAAACAAATAATTTGCTATCCACTTTAAATTTGGGGTCATCGTTGGTATAGCCACACAATATTATCCTTTTAATAAACTGTATTGCTATTTGCTACTGAATAATTTAACATTACAATAACTATTTGATTATAAATATTTTAAACTTTTAAATATTTCTCTCAGTTTATGATTAATATGCAAATAAAGTTTATTAGTAGACAAAAGTTTTAAGCGACATTAATCATTCTTGTCCTATCCGACCGTGAATATCCGTTTTGTTACCCATCCATTGGTTTATCCTTATCTGGATATCGTGATGATATTTTTTATTATGAAAAAGTATTAAATGATTATAAATTATCATCAAGAGTAGGAGTTAAAATGATTAATATCAATTTTTTAATTACTACTATTAAATCAACAAGCAACTTTTATAACTTTTACTCATCTAAACAAGGTGATATTTTTGAATTCATATATTAACAAAACAACGGAATTGCAAAAAATTGAAATTATACGGTATTTATCTTATAACAAACTCTTTTATTGTGAAATTACACTTATTTTCCCTATTTATAGAGTATAGACAGAATTATCTTTTTCTCTAATATTTTGTTCTTATAAATTATCATTTTTTTCCTTTAAAATTTAATTTTGTTTATTTATAAGTTTTTATAAATTTATGCTTATAGAAAAATCAAAATTAAAAAAATATAAATTTATAAAAATTTAAAATATATAAAATATTTTACTGTGAACAAAATTATAAAAACTGAAAAAGGATCAATTTTTTTTACAGAAATTAAAATTAAAAAAATATAAAAAAAAACATATTTAAGTTATTTTTAAAATTACACTTACACAGCAGATCATAGTGCTAGTGCTCCAATCCCTAAGAATTGCACAAAGGCCTTATATCCTTCACGTGACTTTATGCATACCGGTACCACCAAAATTCGATACTTACATATACAATATGCACCTAGTATAAGTGACCTTATCTGATAAAACTTAGATTATCACATTTAATTAATCCATTACGTAAAGTATTTGTACATAACATGTATCCAATACTTTCCCAAAGTTAGGAGATGAAGAATTGACATGTGTCATGTCCATGGCCTTATACTGGGTTTCAAATAATCCTCTTGTTCTTGCCCTCCATTTTTACCTTCAATTTTCTGGTTATCACCCTTACACTTTGCAATCTCTGAACCAGACGTTATCTTTGTTCATCATCGCCTCATATACACATACATACCCTTTAGAAAGTTCTTTGTAAGTGTTGCTTTTACTCATACAGAAGCAGAAAAAAGTGCTATTTTTTTACTTCTTTTCTTGAGACTTTCTGTGCTGTGCTGCCATGGGTGTGACACAGTTGAACCCCACTTGCTCAAAACCTCGTCTTCACTCATCTCAGCTCTCTTTTCTATCAAGGACTCTTCCTAGACATCGCCACTGCACTTTTGCGCCACTTCATAGAACTCAACAAGCTAGGATTTCCTGTTCTGTTGCACCAAAGTGAGTAACTATATCGTTTTCAGAATGCATTTTCAGTTTTCAGCTTCTTGGGTATGATTGAATTTTCCTCCTTTTATTTCCCAGTGAAGTGCAGGTGCCAACTGTGAAAACCCAGGATCCCAAGAGTAAGCCTGAGTGCTATGGTGTCTTCTGCCTTACCTATGATTTGAGGGCTGTGAGTATCCCTTTCCCTCTCTTATGTATTTCATCCATGGCGTCTTGAATTCAAATTGTGGGTTTTGTTTTGTCCATGATTCTGTGAATGAGTGAGTTCCCCTCCACTGATTGCTTATGGGATTTTCTGAGAGGTTTGTTAGGTATTTGGAGCAGAAATTTGTTTGATGTAGCAGTACTGGTGTTAGTCAAAATTTTCATTTTTTTTTTGAAAATGTAAAACATATTTATCAATCAAAATCGATGGTTTGTCCATAAGATAGTCAAATTTTACATGTTGATGCACAATTTCCTTTACAGTATGTACTTAGGCTATATACATAGTGTATCTCTGCCTTTAACTGTACTTGTCTTGATTCCTTATCTTTTGTTAAGTTTGGTGTAGGTGGATACCTTATGTTTAAACATCATTATATAACCAAAAGGCACCAGTAATAGTAATCTTATTAGTTGTCTTCCATGCCAAAATTGTGCTTCCCAGAGCTGTCAAAATGCAAAATTAATCAATGTCTACCCTCATTGCTATTTCTTTATATTGTGTTTAACAGTTGGTCTTCAATCTTCACATGTAATTTGAGATCACTAATACTGGGGGAATCTATAAGGAAATTGCAATGATTATCTTTTATTGGTTGTTGTCTAGACGGACCATTCAGGGACACAAATCAGAAACAAGTTGAAGTTTTGCCCATCAAACTGTCCACCATGCAATAGCAATTCATACTCTGTCCTAATGGTTCCTCTAGATAGAAAGGGTCACCATCTCACAACTAAAGCATTTGTTTCATTTGTTGTTCTTTGTTATAAATTCATCACTGTTCTACTTAACGTAATCATAAAGTATTTACCAATTAGTCTGAGTTAATGTCTTTGATAGCATGATGTGACTGGAGTGGAATAGCAATAATTCCTTGCTGTATTGATAGTGGCATTTATGATAATTGCAGGGCTATTCTTGATATTTTTAACTTGTTGTGCGGTGTGCATTATCTTGTTATTCTGTAAATCTTTTTCTCTTTCCAATTTTCCTTTTTTATATACAATATAATTTCAATAAAAAAAGATACACAACATGAACAGTTAATTGAAATACTTGGCCAATGTTTTTGCAGGAAGAAGAGACAAGATCCTGGAAGAAATTAATTAACATTGCAGTCTCAGGTGCTGCTGGAATGATTGCAAACCATCTACTTTTCAAGGTGAATGTATTTTGGATTTAAATAAAAAGTGTGTCAGTGAAGCACATTAGAAGTTTCAACTTATCTATCTCTTAATTTATCTATTTCCTTTTATTATATCAGTTGTCAGATTGAAACTTTGGTTTTTAACTGAGTTGAATGGTGTCATGTGATCCATTTAGCCGATCTCACTTGGTGGGCTAAGGCTTTGTTGTCATCGTTCCACTCTAAAATCCGAGTTTATTTATTGTGTCAGCTTGCATCTGGTGAAGTTTTTGGTCCTGATCAACCTATTGCTCTCAAATTATTGGGATCAGAAAGGTCAATCCAAGCTCTTGAAGGTAAGCTTCCTGTATATGGTAAATTTGGTATCTGTTTTTGATTTAAAGTAGGAATAATTAGTTGTACATCTTCCTCCTATGATAAGAAAAGCTGACCCAACCTCCTCCATTCCGACTCTTTGTTGCTATAAAAAAAAACTGTATAGAAAACAAACTAAAGGTTATTATTTAGTATCATGCTTACAAGAAGAACTAATGTGAAATTAGATAATATAACATCTGCTATTTGGGATATGAACAGAAACAAAAATAAGAAAAATGGAGAATTGTGAATGGTGCATCAGTATGTGGCATAACTGAAAGTTATTATAAAAACAGATAAGTACAGACAAAGCAATGAGCTTTATTAGAAGAATGAGCAAATTCAACTTACCCTGTGAGCATCTTTGTCCTAGGCTTATATACAATACCAAGGAAATGAAATAGCCTAGCCAGTATATTAAAAACCTTTTCACTTAAGTTATGGTGCACAAGGTGTCTTACTGTCTCATAATCTCCCCATTGCAAGAAAGTATGTTTGATGGATTGCCTGTTATCCAGTAAATCTTTTTTTCCTTGTTTTATAATTGTTCTGAACAAACTGGTTAGAATGTTTTTACCACTTAGTCACATACTCATCTTAAGACCTTTTCATTTAGTCAAATAATACTTTACCCCATTGTATGTATGAGTAATTAAAAATTGTCTCATTTCACCATTTTTTCTTTTAATCTTGTGAATTTGAAGGATACCTTAAATTATAAATTCATATTTATGGCAAGAACCCATATGAGAATTTCTAATTATGTATAGATATATGTTATTACTGGAAAAATTGAGGCAGCTTTGGTTATAAGACACTCTGCAACCATGATCTGTCACTTTTTCTTTTTTTGTCTTAACTACACCTTCAATAGAAATTTGAGTATAACTTTACATGAATATGACTTGTCTGGTCAGAGTAGGTTATGTATTTTTTTTATTGTGCTTTTAACCGAAACAAGATACACCTTTATGTTGACTAATATAGGTATAAATAACACACATGATGCTTTTCATTCTAAATGTTATAATTCAACATGCAGGTGTTGCAATGGAACTGGAGGACTCTTTGTTTCCTTTGTTGAGGGAGGTCAGTATTGGTATCGATCCTTATGAAGTGTTCCAAGATGCAGAATGGGCTTTGCTAATAGGTGCAAAGCCTCGAGGACCTGGAATGGAACGAGCAGACTTGTTAGACATAAATGGGCAGATTTATGCAGCGCAGGTAAAATGATAATGAAATTTAAACCATACTTATTGCTTTCTGCTAAAGTGAAGTTAATTATAATGACATTATACCTTTTGTACAACAGGGAAGAGCTTTAAATGCCGTTGCATCCCGCAATGTCAAAGTTATAGTAGTGGGAAACCCTTGCAATACAAAGTAAGCTTGGCTTTTTATGAGTAAACTTGAAATTGCATGTTGTGCCTGTTTATGCAAACGTTCATGTGTATTTAAATGCAGTGCATTAATATGCTTGAAGAATGCTCCTAACATTCCTGCAAAAAATTTTCATGCTTTAACTCGTTTAGATGAGAACAGAGCAAAATGTCAGGTAACAAAGTTTATAAGCTTCACTTTTTTAAAATTGTTCTACAATAGAAAAATAACAACTATCTTCTCTGCATTGTCTCAATAAAATGCACAGCTAGCCCTCAAGGCAGGTGTCTTCTATGATAAAGTGTCAAATGTGACAATATGGGGCAACCACTCAACTACTCAGGTCATTTTAGGATCATTACTAGAATAATCTGCCTGAACTGAATATATCTTTAACTCTCTTGTATGATATTGGTGTTATCTTGTTAATAGGTCCCTGACTTCTTAAATGCTAGAATTGATGGTTTGCCAGTCAAAGAGGTGGTTAAGGATCATAAGTGGTTGGAGGAAGAGTTCACTGAAAAGGTTCAAAAGGTAAATTTTGTAATTAGCATACATAGCTAAATACATGGTGTAAAAAGATATGTAGTTTCCTTGTGCTGAAAGCTGACAAGTAATTGTTTGTTTGATTGGCAGAGAGGTGGTGCGCTTATTCAAAAATGGGGAAGATCATCAGCTGCATCAACTTCTGTGTCAATTGTTGATGCCATAAGATCTTTAGTAACTCCTACTCCCGAGGGTGATTGGTTTTCTTCTGGTGTAAGTTGATATTAGTTGAATAACCTCATGTATTTGTTAAAAAATTAGATGAGTTTTTCAGCAAGAATACACCTTGTTTTACAACAAATTGTTTTAACTGAACTAACAGACACAATGGGGAAAAAGCTGTCTTCTGTATCATATGAGAAAGAAAAATTAAAGAAACACATCACACAGTCAATACAATTTCTGCTTCTTTTAATGCATACTAAAATAATATTGGAGTTGTAGTCAAATTGAAGTTTTCTCTTATATATCTGGAATATGTCATTTCAAAGCTCAATTGAAGGTCCAATAACCAATTTTTTCTTGCAAATTTAAGCATGTCCAGCTTTCATTTATACATTTGATGTCTTTTTATTTTCTTATTTGTTGAGTTACTATTTCAATCACAAAGTTGCCAATTGCAATACCAGGTATATAGCAATGGAAATCCTTATGGAATAGCTGAAGGTATTGTTTTCAGTATGCCATGCCGATCAAAGGTAAGTTTGTTTACTGTGTTCTTCATTCTTTTTAATTTCTAAAATTGCTTTTGTCCCTCCTGTGACGAAAGTTTTTATCCATTAGGGTGATGGTGATTATGAACTTGTCAAGGATGTCATATTTGATGACTACCTCCGGCAGCGAATAGCTAAGGTATGAAACTTCATACATTTTATACCACAACTTCAAATTTGGTAAATACTGAAAAAGTTGGTTTTGCTATTATATACAGTTATAATTATTAAATTTGAACTACGTCCAGGTGTCTGATTTTTGCACAATTTGACTGTTAAAAGAATCTTATACATGTACTTTAATTTTTATTCACGTGTGTCTAAGCCTAAGCCATAGTTACTAAAAAAAAAAAACTAAAAATGCGATGAGCGTGGATCAAACACGCGACCTTCAAATCTTCAATCTGACGCTCTCTCATCTGAGCTATCCCTACCTAATTTTTAATTTTAGGCCAACCGGAAATTAAACCCGGGTCTGTACCATGGCTGAATACTATTCTATTCTACCACTAGACCACTGTTGCTGCTTGTACCTTATGAGATCTTTAATTAATTGGTAGCTAATTGGGTGGTCCGTGTTTAGGAGAGAACTTAATTGTTTGTGCCGATCAAGTTTTAAAATGGTCCAATAACAATTTTTAACAGGGTGTTTACATTGAACACCACATATCCTCTATGTGATATATTTAAAGCTGTTTTTCATTATCATTGAATTTTACTATTCAATACAAATTATATAATTCTTGATTAAAAAATTAGCTTGACGATTCATGTTTTTAAAGTTATTTTTCATTATCATTTGAATTTTGATTTGGTAAGCTTGGCCTGAGCCTATGTGAATTTTGTCAGTTTAACATATCATATTTTGCAGACGGAAGCCGAGTTGTTGGCCGAGAAGAGATGTGTGGCTCACCTAACAGGCGAGGTAAACATCATATCACCATACCATTAGTTCCTTCTGCTGATATTCATTCATGATTTTTTCTTATCGACAAAAATATTAATTGTTAATTGTTAGTTTTTTATAGATACATTGGTGATGTTAACTTTATCATCTGAAACATATATACTCTTGTGTCAGGGAATTGCTGTTTGTGATCTACCTGGTGATACCATGCTCCCAGGAGAAATGTAACAAGCCTATATCTCCTGAATGCCAAAGCAGACATTGAAATAGGTCCTGCAAACTTGTGTCTTAAAAGATACTAGTTAGGGAATCAATAAATAAAATATTTTTATTCCCTCGAAATTTTTTTCACTTTTGATTCCTTAACTAGTGTCTTAGGATACCTGTTAGCATTTTATTATTGAAACTAGTCTTTTGCATGTGCGACGTCCGGGCTCATACTCCTATTTGAATATTACCAATACATGTGCAAAGTTCAATAACGATGTTTATTTGTATGATAATAATGTTGAGCTATGTTAAGAAAAAAGCAACATAAAGTAAGAATATAAACAAACCTAATGCTATTGTAAATTGTTGGATGGTGTTGATGTAGCAATAAAAGAGAGGCTGCACAATAAAGAGAGATAAATGAGTTCATTAGATTTTTGGATATAATTATATAACGATAGTACTATATACAACAATATTCACCTGATAAGTAGATATTTTAAATCAATTTACTTTAGTAGAGGTGATATAATAACAAACATCCAATAGTTGCCTTGATCATGTGATGCTGCAACATAAATAAATAAATGTAATATATATTGAAATTTTGTAAATTAAATATTGACTTATAGGAAATGATATCTAAGGAAAATGTATTAGGTTGAGAATGTAGGAATTGTAAGTATAACAATTTGCTAAGCATACTTGTTTATAAGTTTGCAAATACTTCTTTGTATACTACATTAATGGTAGTATTTTTTGTAATGTCTTGTTCATCATGAATAAGAATATGTAATCCTTTTTTACTTTGTATTCGTGAAAGTGCAACATATAATTGACCATGACAAAATATTGGGTTTGACAAATACAATTCAACATGTGTCAAGGAATGTCCTTGAGACTTGTTTATAGTAATATTTGAGATTTCTTAAAATGTGAAATATTACTAATATTTAAGAATATATATATATATATATATATATATAAATTAACTTGTATATTTAAGCAAATAACAAATAACCATATAGTCTAGTAATATGGTTCAGATGACAAAGATGGAACATTGTCTAATAAGACTGGTTAATGAAATTACAATTCAAAGTACTATGACAGACCCAAAAATAACGTATGATATGTTTAAGCAAATAACAAATAACTATATATTCACGAACAAACAATTAAAAAAAACGTATGAGAGGTCCTATGACGTCAACATGGAAAGTAATATGTTTGTCCCGTGGGTCATTCATATTTATTTCTAATCATATAATGACAATCTTTTTCACTTCTCATGATCATCTTTTGTACCTCAGCAAACATTTAGTCTATTAATCCATATATATACTAAAATAATCTACTTAGTATGTTAAGTGCTAACCTTTTACGATTTCTGTTCCTTATCCATATTTATTGTTGATCAGTATAATGATAATCTTTTTCATATATTCACGAACAAACAATTATAATAATAAAAAAAACGTATGAGAGGTCTCATGACGTCAACATGAAAAGTAATATGTTTGTCCCGTGGGTCATCCATATTTATTGCTGATCATATAATGATTATCTTTTCACTTCCCATGATAATCTTTTGTACCTCAGCAAACATATAGTCTATTAATCCATATATATACTTTAATAATCTACTTAGTATATTAAGTGCTAACCTTTTATGGTTGTCGTTCCTCATCCATATTTATTGTTGATCGGTATAATGATAATCTTTTTCATATATTCACGAACAAACAATTATAAAATAAAAAAAACGTATGAGAGGTCCCATGACGTCAACATGGAAAGTAATATGTTTGTCCCGTGGGCCATCCATATTTATTGCTGATCATATAATGATTATCTTTTTCACTTCCCATGATAATCTTTTGCACCTCAACAAATATTTAGTCTATTAATCCATATATATACTTTAATAATCTACTTAGTATATTAAGTGCTAACCTTTTACGGTTTCTATTCCTCATCCATATTTATTGCTTATCAGTATAATGATAATCTTTTCTATATATTCACGAACAAACAATTATAAAAAAAAATGTATGAGAGGTCCCATGACGTCAACAGGGAAAGTAATATGTTTGTCCCGCGGGTCATCCATATTTATTGTTGATCATATAATGACAATCTTTTTCACTTCCCATGATAATCTTTTGTACCTCAGCAAACATTTAATCTATTAATCCATATATATACTCTAATAATCTACTTAGTATATTAAGCGCTAACTTTTTACGATTTTCATGCGTCATCCATATTTATTACTGATTAGTATAATGAATGGAGAGGAATGAAAATAGAAGATGAAGAGGATGCAAATGTGAGCGTATCACGAAAACCCTTCGAAAATTATGATTATTTTCATATCCTAAAAGAAATGCTTATTAATTTGAAAATTATGATTATTTTTATATCAATATTTAAAATTGATTATTAAGTACCTATTAATTTGAAATGAAAATTAACAAAAATATGAATAAAATATGCTTATTAATTAAATGTGAATAAATTGACATTGATTACGGCAAATACATTCATTTAACTACAATGTAGAATAATGATTGTTAAGCGATATGAATGCAAAAAGAAATTAAAAAAATAGCAATAATAAAAGTATGAAAACATTCATTTGATTTTGAAACCATGAAGCTCCTCAATAATGTAATTAAGAGTTTAATCTTCACACGTTATCAATGTAAATATCAACCAATTATAAATCACTTCAACTGTGATTTTTAAAATAATTGTTATGAAAGTTAATAATTTTATTATACATCACAATCTATGATAAAAAAAATATGTTAGTGCATTGTAATTATACTTAAATATACTTTATTTATCGAAAATATAATATTTTTGTTTTTCTTGGTATGGAAAATTATTTATTTGTTGTGTGTTTTTAGTCCTCGTTAAAAGATTAAAATCTTATCATTTTTTGTTAGATATAAAGACTTCAAATATAGAAAATTTTCAATGGTATTAAACAAAAAAAAAATCATTATATTTTTATACTACTACTAGTGTGGTGACATAGTTAATGCTCTATGGCCTTGCTTTACAGAAAAATTTATAGCATAAATTTTAACACGAAAAATAAATTTTAATTTTCAAATTTCACAATCATAACGGTCAAACAATAATTAAAATATTAATTAATAATATTTAAATATAGGTTATATTAGTTAAAAAGTTGAAAAAATAGGTTTTATTTAAAAACTTAAAATTATTAACTTATTTAAGTAAAAATATTTGATAAAATTAGTTGTTGAATAGATGATAATCATGAAATGAAATGAAATAAAAAGACATTTATATCAATATTATATGTTTTTATTTGTAGGTAAAAATATATTTTACATGATTATATATTTTGTAATTAATTTTTAACACTTGATATCTTTTTGTTGAAAGATTAAATGTTTGATTAAAATAATGTAATAGTTAAAATAAAATATAAAGAGACTAAAATGTAAAGATTTTGATTATATAAGAACTAAAATGAGTAGTTTCTAAATATAGGGCTGAAACGTAAAGATTATCCATATATAGGGGCCAAAATATAAAAATAATAAAAGTCTAAGGACTAAGATGTAATAAAGTGTAAACATGCACGTGTCATGTTAGCGCATTTTTAACGGTGTAAAATTGTATTTAATAATAGGAACTAAAATATAAAGATTTTGCTTGTATAGGAACTGAAAGCAATAACTCCTAGATAAAAGGACTAAAATATGAATATTGTACAACTATAAATACCAAATGTGTAATTTATATATATATGAACATTTCCACCACAAATTTATATAAATGATTATTCTCTTACAACTTTAAAATTTATGAAACTACACTATACATTACTGCACTAATCCATAATTAATTTCGGTGCTAATACTTGGTCTTTTGATAATTTAAGTATACAGTACAAAGTTCACAGATTAAGGAAAGTATGGGTTGTCTTCCATGCTTCACCTACAAAGGGCAAAAAAAAAAGGGAGGTCAAAGCATGAAACAAACACGACATAGTAAGCAAATTGTATTGTATGCATGAAAAAGCATGAAATAGGCACACAAAAAAAAACAATGGATTTGAACTTCTGCATGAGCAAATTGGAGGGAAGTTCACCATTTACACGAGCAACTCTGCACAGAGCCAGAGCTGATATAGAAAAGTTGGGAGCATATGCACAGCACAAATTCGTTGATAAGAAAATATTCTGTATATACATTAATAATTATAAAAGCATTGTTTCTAATTTTATGATGTTAATGTAACTTCTTAAAAATAAAATAATAATTTATATTTATTAATGAAAATAAAAAAACACGGAATATTTTCTCATACTGTTATTTAATTTGAACATTGCATATTTTTCTAACATTCAGTAGCATGGATCGAACTTACATCTTTGTGAGATGAATTCATTTGTTATCAATGCTGACATTTGTGAAAAATGATTAAAGAAGTTGAAAATTAGAACAGTCGAAAAATTAAATAATTAGATGAAAAATATGAAACTAAAATAAAATAACAAAATACAATGGCTACAAAAATAAAATTAGAGTAAAAAAATTAGTCCTGCTTATTAAAAAAATTTCCGCTGTCGTTTATTGTTTTTTTCTTGAGTGATAACTATTTTGTTTAAATTAATTCATTGCTGAGGTTTTTTTTTTCTTAAACACTAAACCTTTTAATCAAATGTACGCAAAACAGAAACTACGTTTTTAAACCAAAACATTTATTATTATTATTTCCTGTCTCAAAAATTGAAGACAATTTTTTTATTGTTTGCATAATTCAACTCCCTCCTTTTACATGATATTTTCTATTTTCTAAATAAAAAATTTCCAATTTTCTGAATCTAATTTTATAAAATTTAAGTTGTGTTGACTTCAACGTAAAATTAACTATTTCAATAAAAAAAATCTGAAATGTAGAATTTCTATAAAAGATAATTAACAAACTTTTGTTTTTTTTTTAAAAGAAAAGAAGACTGAAAAATTAAATCAAAACATTACTTTTATAAAAATTTAACCAGTAATTCAGAGTTAAAATTATGATTAGTCTTTAAATATAAAATAAATCTTCTTAAAAGAAAAATACCTACCTACTCACCGTTTCTACTCAATTTCTGATTAAAATTAATTACCGCTTTCGACAGAAATATTTCATGATAAAAACATGATGATGACCCTACCATGTTCGAACTTTTTCTTTTGACAGAGTCTGCTCTAATATATATAATACAAATTGAGATCATAATCCATGTTCAAAATTAGAGTTAATTTAACTAATGAGGAGGTGTCATTTGATCCCCTCTCTTAACAATTAATTATAAGAAACTAAAATGAAGAAGATATAATAATTAATTTTTAAAATAAATTAAAATTCACTTATATATTAATTATTTTAAAAACTCATAATAAACACCTATGAACATTTAAAAAATTACACACTTATTTAGAGACCTCATAAACTTTAGACTATTGCTTTTATATTTTTAATATTATAATAAAGTTTTCATCACTTTTTCTCTACATAAAATTTCTAAATTAATATATCCGCTACACAATCCCTATAAATTGGACAAAACAATAAGCATTTTTCCCACTAAAAGCCCACTAATTAAACATTGCATTTCACCTAAAATAAAAATTTCTCCGTCTTTCACTTGCAGCAAAATCCTTCAAATTTTACAATGCGGTCATGCCCATCTTTTAACTTATTTCCCATAACTAACTAACTATCTATTTAAGAATTTTATGTGACTAATTAAAAAGGCGAAAAGCTAAATTTAACTACAAAGTTATTTAAACAAACTAAAAGTCAAACAGTATTGTAGATTATAAACGGAAGTAATTCTAAAAATAAAATAGAATTAAACTTCCATTATCATGGATTCATTCACCGTCAAATACTTTACTCACTTAATGAAACCTTCTCCCGTTCCAAAACGATTTTTTTCCATGCAAATTTTTTATTAACCTTATTATTCACAAATTTTGATAAAACCCCACTTATTTAATTCCCATAAAATAAAGATAGACTTTGTTCCAAAATGGGCTCAAGCTTTAGGTTCAATCCACTAAATAAAATAAAAAAAACATTGGCACAACAAGCCCAAATACTAAATAACACTTAATAATTTGGGCTGAGTTGTGTCTATTGCCCAGTCGAAAATAGAGCAAAATCTTTACCACCTTATCGTGTTAAAATTCATCATGAAAAAACTCGTTCCCGTTCTCGTAAAAAATAAACGGGAAATAATCCTCCCATGTTACATTTTAACATAATGGTGTTCCAATGTTTTTTTTTTTAAAAAAAGCGATGATGTTTCAATTTTACACCTCTCATGAATCACGATAAACATGAAATAACCCCTACCCATCAATGTCTAACAAGAAAAGATATAAACACAATTAGAACATAAACTGCTAAGGAGATAATGCACTCTAACGAGGACTATACAATCAAGACAAAAACCCGATGACTTGTTCTTATACCAAGTGAATCAAATTACATATGGAACCTAATAAATAATGGACAGCCTCTATCAGTCAGAACTTTGCATCTATTACTATTGAAAGTATGAACTAATAATATATATTACGCGAATCTTATCGAAGACAGTATTTGCTATTACTCTATCTGTAGGCACCCTAAAAATGTTGTATATTTTACGATGAAGAATGTATAGATCAGATTGACTAAGGTACCATAAAAATATCTACAAAGTCACGGGATCCTACTCATTCAATGAGTACCACCAAACACTAAATTATACTTAACTGACTGCTCCTTATTCTCTAGTAGCCGTCAACCTTATTTGTAGTCATTTACCAGTATACATGATGCTTCCGATCTTGCAACTCAGTGAAAGAATAAGAACAGAGAAACCAGTCAGGAAAATCCAGCCATGCGACAACACAAATGCAGTCTTGCCAGAAACAGGTATCAAAGCATCCGAATTAACATCCGGTTGACAAAACCCAGTGGATATTACAGTGCTAAACCCTCCATTTTTGCCCATCGTCCAATCCATCGCATTGCCTCTTAAAGTAATGTCTGTTATGCTGATCATACCTGTAGTTATATGAGCTGGATGGGAAGACTGAGCTACAGGATGAAGCCCAAGAGCAATCTCCTTAGCAGGAAACTCCATAGCATGTGCAGGCGCAGCAGGGATGCCGGCTAACCAACCATAGGCCTGCTTAACAAGTGGATTTGTACTTCCTGCCAAACAGAAAAAATTTCCCCACATTGGTAAAAAATAATTGAGAACAATATAAAAGTCAGAATGGATAGCATACTAGTTTACAAGCTATATTGCACACAGCAGTACACACATCAAAATAACACCTTGAGAAACTAGGATGTAAAGTGAACAGCAGTCTTACCTGGTGCAAACTTTGCCTCATGTGTATTCTGCACTGAAGAAGCCTCATTTCTGGTTTGTGATTCAGAATTATGATTACTAACCACAGCTTTATCAGCAGTTTCTCCCTCCACATTCTGTCAATGACCCAAAAAATGTTCAATATACAGCTATAATACAAGGCAAATAACAGTAAGAATAGAGTCCACCATAACCTGCCGAGTGAAAGGTGATCCTTGGTTGGGAATAAAATTTTCACTCTCTTGAATCTGAGGAGAATCAAAAGATATATACTTGTAAATATCATCATCAGGGAGTGTAAGATACTCGTCTAGAATGTCATTCGCAGGAGGATCAGCCTCAGTAGATCTACTCCCATTCCCAATTGCAATATCATTGTATTCCAAGAATGATCCATCAGTCGGAAGATTCTCGTTGGCATCCCAGAACAGATCCAGATTCATATCATTTGATGCATCATTAAAATTCAGATGATTGCCAATATTGATCAGCTCACCATTGTCTCTGTTGTTCACTGAATTTGTATCCACGCCATGTTGCTCAGTCATATCAAGAGGCCAGTCATTTTCAGGCCGAGAAATTCCAAAAGTGCCTGCTGATGGCTCCTGATCCTTGATGAATACTTTGGAATACTCAGCATGGCTACTACACTCCCCATGATGAAAGTTCAGTGATGGAAAAGTATCACTCCCAATTATATCATTCCAATTAAGCTCCTGCATATTGAAGACATATTTTAGTTAGTGAATGCCAGGCCATTCAGAGAAAACAACCCACCCGGCTTAAAAAAACACAATCAACAGCAGACATGTATCATTGATCAGAAAAGGCCACAACATTAACAAAACCAGTGGTAGGACTACATATTCATGAACGATGAGAAATACATAAATCTGCATGCACAAAATGCTCACTCAACAATCAAGTCAGTAATTCACACTCAACCCTTCCCTAATATGTTTTCAACATCTTCTGATGAAAGAAAAAACTGTACTGAAATGCATCTACATACCAACTTAGAAAAAGTAGAAATTACAAGGAAGACCTCTCCCAAACACCATTAAATAAACGACAGCATAAACAACGTTAGGGCTAATAGCAACCCACAATACTGAAATATAAAACACCTGTACACAGTACGAGAACAAAAAAATTACAGAGGACAACACACACGACAAGGTAAAAACATAACCAAACATAAAAACAATAGCATAAACATCCATACATGCAACTATTTGAAAGAGAGGGAAAAAAAGACTCATAAAGAACTCACCCAACCTGCACACAGAAAAGTTCAGTTAATCCGTTTATTTTAAAAACAAAATAGGAAGATTCCAAGCCCAATATAGAACTATTTACCGATATATCATTTGGGATACAATTACAATACAATAGAATGAATACACACCATGTCAAGGTCGTTGGTTTCAACATAGGCCCCAGCATTGAAAACCTCATCATCAAAATTAGCCTGAAAGGAAGGAGGAGGAGCCACCATATATTTATTATCAACAGTTGCCGTCAAAGGAGGATGAGCCTCCGCATTATCAGCAACTACCGACAAGGGAGGAGGAGGAGCCACCGCGTTATGAGGAACCAGCAAGGGAGCCACGTCCTTCTGCTCATTCTCCTCCTCCTCCTCCTCCTGCTCATCCTCAACATCCCACTCCTTCTCATCTAAGGGAGCACCATATTTTGCCCCATTCTTCGGCCCAGAACCACTCTTCTCGAAAATCCTACACACCACAAACACATCCTTCTCCCCCCCAAACAAAGAGTCAGTATCAACATTCAACACATCACAACATCAAATAAAAAACATTCAAGCAAGGAAAGAAAGAAAGAGATAGATAGAAATAAAAAGAAGTACCGGCACTGTGCCGGCACGTGCCAATTCCTCGTCGAGCATCTTGTACTCGTGCATGACCCAATTGGTGCGGCGCCCGTGTGGGGCCCGGCCGCTGTGGTAAACGAGCGTCTTCTTCATTCCGACGGTGCGGTCGCCGTGGGTGACGGGGCGGTCTTTTCCGGTGGTCTTCCAGTAGCCCCTATCGGTGGCGCGGTTCGTCCTCGACCCGTTTCCGTACTTGCGGTCCAGCGCGCTGAAGAAGTACCATTCCAAGTCCTTCGTCTTCAGCTTCGACAGAGCTGAAACACCGAAACAAATTAAAACAGTTCCAAAATTCTCAAAAGCCTATCTATTGAGACCACAAAAAAGGGGAAGGAAGAAGATAATTGTGTGCTAACGGGGAAGGTCCCAGGGCTCGAGCTTGTAGACGTCGACAACGGCGATGTGGTCGTAGCGGGAGAGGTTTCCGGTCATCTTGCGCTTCAGGTAGAACACCACCAGCTCTTCGTCGGTGGGGTGGAATCGGAACCCTGGGCCCATCCGTGCCATCGATTCGATTCAAGAGAGATGAATCGCTGAAGGAGAATATGGGGGTTAGGGTTTTGTCAATTGGTGTGGAGAAGGAAGAGAGAATTGGGAATTTGGGATTGTGAATGGGAGAGATTTGGTTTGGATGATGCAATTGCAAACGTAGAATAAGGAAGAGAGAGTAGTAGTAGAAGAAGGCTCTAGGTGGTTGGAATGTGCCAAGAAACAACTATGATGTGACGAGGGTGACGTGGTGGGATTGGCTGGGTGATGTACATGAAAAAAAATATGACTTAAGCTCCTTTTCATATATTATGTTTAGTAGTTATTTTGTTTTCATATAACAAGTTTTATTTTGATTTTTTATATTTTTAAAATATATTATTATAATTTTTTTTTAGGATTTTTATTATTTTATTAATCTTTAAATTTTAAAAATTTCATTTTGTTCCAAAAGTTAATAGAATATTAATGTTTTTAATGAAAAATTAAAAAAAAGGTAAAAAATGATAAATTTTGAAAAAATAAAGCATCAGAATAAATGTTGTGCTGTAAAGGAAGATTTTGATTTAAGATTTTGAGGTATATACTAGTTTTCCCTACAGTGATTTAGCAAATATTTAGTGTTTTTTATATTTAAAAGATATTTCATTAATTATTAGTATTTTGACCTAATTAAAATTTATATTACTGTTAAAAAATAGATTATAATTAAAAAATGTTTTCTAATTTATAAATTATATTTTAAATTTACTATTAAAAATTTAGGTTATAATTTACTATTTTTAACTATTGATATTTTTCATAAAAATATAAAAATTTAATTTAGATATAAAAAAATAGATTAACTAGAATATGCAGTTAAGAATATAAAATATACATATAAATAAAAAAGAATAATAGCGTAACTTTAAGATGATTCAAAGATGCAATTTTTTATTTGTAATAAGAAAAATGTGTAAAATGCATGTTAATATAATAAATTTTTTATTCATATTTTAAGTTTATAAAAATTATTATATTGCAATTATTAGTTACAAATAATTATATGTATTTGTTTTGAATTTTTGCGTATAGTGAATATAAAATAATAAATACAACATATAATATGACAATAAAAAATTTAAAATATTAATAATAAAATAAATATAGTAATATAATAAATTAAATTATTATTAATAAAAAATTAAAACATATAATAAGTTGTTGATAAACCGAAAAATTATTGACAATACGGTATATTTTGTTATCATATAAAATTTTTAATATTTTATCTATTTCATTATTAAAATTTTATTAATAAATTTTATTTATACTGATAATTATGTTTTTAAATTAAAAATAATATAAAATATCATATTGGCGGTTTGAAGCCCACTTTTTTAAAATTATAATTTTTTAACGTTTTATTAATTAAAATTTAAATAATGATGATTACAAACTGTCGTTGTTATAAACTAAGTGGTTGGACGAAGGCAACATCACATCAGTTTTTAAATAAGGGAATAAGCAAAATGATAAAATTAAGATTCATACCATTACTATGAAAACGGATTAAGCAATATAGAATACATGTGTCTCTCCTAAAATAAGATTTTAAGATATAAAAGAGGTTGCATGAAGTTTTTGTCTATTTTTATTTTATTTTATGTAGAAATTTAGCTTAAATATCCAAGAGTTTATAATAATTTATACATATTATTCAATTAATTAAATTAAATCTCCTTAATAAAGTTTTATGCATAAATACAAGTTTTAATATTATAGACTTTCTTTTTTTTTTTTCTTCTATCAATACTTACTCCATTTAAATATCTAGGTATTTTATCTCATCTATATTGGATGAACATTTTACACATTTTTCTAAATATTTTGATCTTAAAAACTTATTATAAGAGAGACATGTATTGCTTATTGCTTAATCCTTTTTATAGTAATTACATGTATCTTTCACGATTTTTATTACACATTCATAATTTTCTTATTCATGTTCTTTTAGGTGACGAAAGGTTAAACACTACTAGAAAGCACGTTTTCTACATCGATCAGAATGGGGATTTAACAATGGTGATTAATCGTTGTTGATTGTAACGTTGTTGAAACTAAAAAATTTCAACAACGGTCCATAAGTGACCGTTGTAGAATTGCATTTGTTTCTACATCGGTGGTGAAGTAGACACTGATGTAGTAACTCAAGGTGAAATGTCAGACATTGTTGCACCCTCAGCCTACAAAAGCAACAGATGAATAAATGACTTAAGACTTCATATGTATTCGCATAACAAATTTAGCAACATTAGACTATGCAGTTTTAGAGAAGAAAGGACAACTTTAAATTATGTGATTATGCTGATTTTACAAAATTAAATTAAACAAAAAATAAATCAAATGAATCAGATCACAAACATAAGCTACCATCCTACCAATTAGACAGACTTACTCAAAGAAAGCGAGGACGAAATCCTATAAACGTTACTATTAGTTGAATCCAGAATGAAAAGCTCCCCATTAGGTAACACCTCAACTGCATAAGGCTCAATTCCAAGCTTGCTTCCATCGAACATGATTTCCACAGAGTACCCACTCTCGAACTTCATCATCGACTTCGCACCAATCATTGCAACATTTCAATTCCACATAACCAAAAACTAACAAAAAAGAAAAAAGAATGCAATCTACATTGTGTAGCCAGAAAGGGTTCTTCTTGTGCGGTTGGGAAATGTAAGCTTTGAGAAAAGGAGGGAAACCCTAACACATTCAGCTTGAAGAAATGGGGGCACTGAGAGAGGGGTGTTAGCAGAAACTGAAACAATGGGTTTGGAGAGAGTGGTGTGTGAATGGAAAAGGAGAAGGGGAATGGCAAAAGAGACAAGCAAAAGAAACGGAAAAAGCAAATGGGGACTAATGGACCATAGCATAGCAAGAGAGAGAGTCATACTAATTAAATAAACAATTTACCTTCCTCGTTGAATCTCATGGCATGGCCTCTATATCGGCCTTAATCGTCGGCACAAACTGCGCCTTCGTGCTCGCCTTTGCAAGCTCGCTCTCCACGGCATGCAGTTGTGTCGTGAGCTCCTTCCGCTCCGCCACAAGCTCCAGAATGTCCGCCCGTACGCGATCCAGCTCAGAGCTCATGGCGGCGATGCCGCGGACCTCGGCGTCACGCTCGGCCTTGACCTCGACGACAGTGGCGGAGAGGCAGCAGAGCTCCTCTTGAGTGGCGACGAGGTCCTGCTTGAACGCCACATGGATGCGGGCGAGGCGTTGGTTGTCGGTGAGCAGGGCCTGGATCTCACGATGACGAGCCTCGATGCGCTCCTCGAGGGCGCGGACCGCGACGATAGAGGAGGAGGAGGAGGAGGAGGAGGAGGAATGTGCAAGACGCGCCTTGTCGAGGCACGTGAACCAGGAGGAGTAGGGTCTTCTCGCAATCGTTTCCGCTCATTGTTGCGCCTCTCCCTTTGTCCCCTAAAAATGTGATAAGCACTAGGGTAGGGTTTATGTATTTTAAAACGCAAACAACACTGTCGTTTTATTATAAGCCAGGTCCCCTTAGAATGCAAGTAGTTAGCGTGTCGTTAAAAGACTTTATTGTAGTAGTGAAGATTTCAAGAAAAATCATGTTTTCTATTACTTTAATTGATAAAAAAATTATCATGTTAAGTGAGAATACATCATTAAGTCTAAAATCTATCATATTTAATAAGTAAATCTCTTTAATTTTCGTAAGAATCTATGCTTCATATGTCAAAAATAATGTGTTTTTTATTGTTATTTTAATGCCTAAATTTTATAATGTTCTTTGAACGGGATAATTTTTTTTATAGAAGAGTAAATTAGAACTTACTTTTCCATTCAAAAAATCTTATAATATTTAGGCATTAAAATAATGGAAATCCGCATTTTATTGTGTCAAGTACACATTCTTTAGAAAGTTTAATAGATTTATTTACTAAATTATGATAGTTTTTTTATTTAACAATGTATCTCACTTATGTTAAAACAATATTGCCAATTCAAGTAATACAAATCATGAATTTTCATGAAACCTTAATTTTTTTATGAACAAAATTAAGAAAATCATGAATATGTAATAAAAATTGTGGAAAAAACTTGTAACATCTATAAAAAGAATTACGCAATAAGAAATACAATATGGTTTCTCTTATAATAAGATTTTCATATCTAAATAATGTTAAATAACGTTTTTTATACACATAAAAATTCAAATAATATAAATTACATTCTCGTTTAATAAATATTTACTCATTCAATGAATATTGTAAAATTCATGCATTAAAATAATAAAATAAAAAATTCTTTTTTGATGCATCAAACACGCATTTTTAAGAAAAGTCAACAGATTTATTTGTTAAATTATGATAGATTTTGAACTTAATGGTGTACTCTCACTTAATATGTTAAAACAATCTTATCACTTCAGGTAATAAAAATCGTAGATTTTCGTCGTATATTTACTTTTTTTTTGTTTAGAAGAACATAATTAAGAAAATCATGAACATATGTAATAAAAATTACTTTTTTGGGAAATTTTTTTAATTAATTTTCAACAAAAACTTTCTCATGAAAGAAGTGAGAATCTTACCATTTCGAGTTTAATTTTTTTACAATAAAAATATCATATTATTCTTTATTAAAATATATAATATAATAAATAATTAAAATAATCGATAAAAATATGTGTAATTTTTTCATTTCTAAAAAACTTATCTAGAGACTTTTAATGTTCAATCAATAAATTTTATCCATTCCCAAGATTCTTAAACATGAAAAAATTTCTTTCCTACGAAACACCTCTCTAAAAGAATGACACAATTATTCTTTTTTGTTTAATTGTTTGTTTTTATTTTCATTTTGTTCTTGAAACACATATTATAACAAGAAAGCTTATGATAAAATCATCATTTGGCACTCCTATAACATAATCAAGCAGAGAGAGACAACAAACAAATTACCATGGGGATAAATTTCAGAAAGTAAAACAGTGTAGAAGAATGAAAGGTAAATTACCATGTTTTTCCATGATGCTTACGTAGTTCGAAAGGAAGAGATAATAACAACCACATGGGAGATTGGTTTCAGTTTCATCGTAGCTTTCCCTTTTCTCCGTGCGTTCCCCATACTTTCATTTAATATATTTGAAACCTTAAAGGAATTATTGTCAATGAACATGTCAACAAGGGCATGAACACCAAACATAATATGAAAAAAAGAAAAAAAAAGGATTCTACTTGATGAAAATACAAGTAAAAAATCAGTACATGGAGCTCCATGTGGCACATGAGCACCATTGGCCGGTGTAGTGTCTCTGTGTTGCCCTTCACCCCAGCAAGTTCCAAAATATTGATGAAACATGCAGAATAATATATCAAGTTTGATTATTGAAATTTAAGAAACTTTTAAAAGTTTTCTTCGGTTATGAGCACTGAAAGATGCATATATATTTCCTCTATTTCTTCAAGTGAAACTCTTTACATTGTAACGTGTATTGTATCGGTTTGACCTTTCATAACCGGAGACAAAATCACTACTAGAAATATTGTATTTTACGACGCACATTCTACGTCGGTCATACATTACCCGACGTAGTAATGCACACGGTGGCATTTCCGTAAATATATAAGTTTTATATACGGCGCCTTTCGTATACGACGACGTTTCACTTAAACGCCGCGTTTGTAGCTTTGGTGGAACTAATCTAAGACGGTGTGTTTGAAGACACCGTCGTAGTTGTGGTCAGAGACAAAGACGGTGTTACGTGTGCACCGTCTTTAATTTTGTTCTTTAAATACTCCTTGTTTCACGATGATTCAACACTCTCGCGTCCTCGAAAAAGCTATACCAAAACCCTAATACCTGAGCGCTCTGTTGCCTGAAGTCATCCCAGCGACGACTCCGTCGTGCCCACCGTCACATTGCCTTTTCGACCACCAAGAACAAAAACCCTAGCCATTGTTCTGACCACCACCACATATCCGATCTGGTGCCCTTTGGAGTGGTGTCGTGACCTTGCTTGTGTGAAGGTAAGCATGTCGAAGTTTTTGAGTTCTTGTTTCATAATATAAGTTTTTTAGTTCTTGTTTCATAATATAAGACTTTTAAAATGTGATTATCGACTTCTTGAGTTGCCCTAACAATGTCATCGTTGAATATGCGAAAAGGATTTGAAGGCCAAAGGGTTTAGTTAAGTCAGAGTACTAACGAAGTTGATGTTGTTGGTTGTTTTGGTTTCGCGTTTTTGTTATCTGGATTGGTGCACTTCGAGCATAGGTTGTTGGATTTATTACATATGCAATTGTGGTTTCGATTATTTTCTTCCATTATTACATATGCGAAGCATGAATCAAATGAGAAGCATGAATCAAATGTGCCAAAATGTTCTGGAAATTTGGGTGTTAAAAACTCTTACAGTGTAATTGGGTTTTGTTTGGCAATTTTTGTGCAAAATTTATGTTTGTTTGTTTCTTTACCTCTCTTTGCTTATAATTTATGATTCAAATTAATACATAAGATCAGTTTTCTCATCTTCATTTTTTCATAGCAGATAAAGAGGGAAATATCCACCTTGAAGCTGCTGAAGCATCCGAACGTGGTTAGATTATAAGAGGTAACATCCTAACCTGTTTTTTGTTTTTTTTTTTGTTGACCATGTGTTTTTTCTTTTTCTTTTTCTTGTTTACGTGTAAAAGTGCAGTTAATGCAGTTTAAAATCATTGATTTTATAAGTATTTCCATTTTTTATGTGTTGTTTTGGCATTTCTCTACTTAGTTAGAAAAAGTTAGCTTCGCTTTTATTTTCTTTGTGGAAACATGTGTTACTTGGTTATCGGATCAACAATGTATACAGGTTTTTCACTCATTTACATAGTCAGCAAATTGGAGTAATTAAGCACACAGCTCAAACTAAGAGTCCAATAACTGCTATTCGAGTTGGATAATTATTTGCGTTGTGTACTTTGGGTTTGAATTATTTTTGTTACATTTTTCAGAGGAACTTAGATCAATTGGAAGACTTACTCAACAAGGTTAAATTGAAGACCATAAGGACTGAACCACCTTCTGCATCTATTGCTGGCACAAGGTACTTTTTGATTATTAATTTTGATTGTGCGTTTACAAATGATTAAAAAAAAAATTCTTATGGGGTGTTATTGGTTGGTAAGTTGGTGTATCTTTGGTGTTTCTGTAGATTCTGTAGTTGCTGCGTTACAATTTGTGGCTCCCTCTGCAAAGGGATTCTTTTTGTAAAATCATTTTGACTTAGATCCTATTTGAATGTTTCAACACGACCCACAGTAGGATATCAGATCATTATGGTGTATTTAGGAGCAGATTATCATATTTATACTAATAAGTATATCCAAATGCAAATGTTTTTTTTTGTTTTTTGTGTTTATATTATAATTATTGAGTCAGTATGCTGTTTCCTTTTAGAAACAAATGACAGCCACTCAGAGAATAGTATACATTACTCTCTTTCATCTCTTTTCATTCCTCACACTTTCATCCATTTTCATTGATGTATACCAAACCCATTGTAAAAGTTTGATAGGTCCTGCATTTAAAGTCAAATCAAAATTCAATCCTTAAGAAATAAGGTTGTTGTCTTAAATAGAGAAAAGTAGGACAGTAATATCCACTCCAGGAATAACATAAAATTCGTAATCTTGAATAGTTTCCCAAAATTTAGAATCCTAGTTAGCATAAAGTGCTATCTGTCAGCCTATTGAGATCAAAAGTTTGATTCTGAAAAATGATAGCATTTCTGAGCCTCCAAATTTATACTGTAGCTGCTATCCACCACATTGTCCTTCTTGTGTTAGAAACCTTTGAAGTTGCTGAGGAGTAGTGCTGGATAAAATTATCCAAAGGCCTACAGTGAAACACCTTGTCTTCCTTTACCCAAGAAAGGTATTCCCACCATATAGCCATAGTTTTGCCACAGGTGAAAAATAGATGGGATGCGGATTCGGGTTGATTGTGACAGAAGGGACATAAATCATTATCTACCTGAATCTGCCTCTTGATCAAGTTGTCCTTCGTGGGAAGTCTGTCCCATAATAACCTCCAAACAAAAGAAAGGGCTTTAGGAGGAAGTTTGATCTCCCAAAGTTTCTTGAATCCCAGGTACAGACCTTGAATGTACCATCTCAGATTTAATAACTTGATAACCAAATTTAGTTGACAAAATCCCAGAGGATTCAGCTCCCCAAACCCAGGTATCATTGAGATTGTTGTTAACTCTGATTTGGTGGATGTGATCAATGAAAATAGAGGCTAGCTGCACCTCATTATCAAACAAGTGTCTTCTCCAAACCATATTCCAGACCCATCCATTCTCTGTCCAGGATCCCACCTCTGCCACCCTTAAATCTCTTTGGGAAGAAATACTGAATAACTCATGGAATTGATCCTTTAGAGGAACTCCTTCATCACCCCAAGGATCTTCCCAAAAGAGGAATTTGTCACCTCTCCCCAGCTTCCACCTGATTTGATTATCAGCACTGACCACATTTTGCTGTTGAAAGATGGCCCTTAAATCAGCCCACCAAGTAGAGAAATACTGCTTTCGAGGACCATACTCCAATCCCCTCCAGCCATTGTACATAGAGATCAGAATTCTGGTCCAAAGCTGGTCTGGTTGGTGGAACATCAGCCACTTCCATTTGAACAACAGAGCCTTGTTAAGACTTGGAAGATCTCTAATCCCCAACCCTCCCATATGCTTAGGAGAGCAGCACTGGCTCCAAGAAATCCAAGCAATCTTCCTACTATCTGGTTTTCCCCCCCATAGGAATTCTTTGGAATTCAACTTACTAGTGTGTTTGGATTAGATTGATGGTGAAAAAAATCAATTAAATTTTCATGATAAAGATAAAGTGATAAATAGTTCTTTCTGTTTTTTTTATGGTATGGCCATTATTTTGTGGGATAAAATGGATTGTTGTGTTTTATCCCAACACAATATATACATTGCGGCGGTTTAAAAATTAAAATACTGATTGGCTATAAACGTCACAAAGCATACAGTTGTGGTTTATTTGGTCTTAGCATTTATTGGCGGCTATTATTTGCCACAATGTTTTTTCTATTATTTTTTACCCCTTTTTGAATTTTAATGATCTAAATTAAAACAAAAAAATTTCTAAACATCTTGTCTTCAACAACATTGGAACAGCTCTGAGCTCTCTCTGGTCCTCAATTTGTGCTTTTTATCCTCCAGTTGCAACACCCTAACTCGCTAAGTCACACGCAGCACCGTGATTTTCTGCAGGTTCTCATCCTTAAACCTTAATTTCGTCCCTTGATTAAATTAATAGTTATATATATATATATATATATATATATATATATATATATATATATATATATATATATATATATATATAACCCTAATCTATACTATCTGTCAAATGACCAGACCAAAGACCCCTAATTTAATCGCAGGTCGTCATTCCTGCCAGCAGAACACAGAGGCCAGCATCGTGTGTTGTTCAATCTAAGGTACCTTCTGCCTGCGTTCGTTCTATCAGTTATAGTTTCATTGTTTATTGCATTTGAGGTGGACATGAACTCCCCTGTTATGATATGTTTCCTACTTTGTAACTGTTAACTGTCATTTCTGTCATTAAGTTTCTTTTTTTTTTGCACAGCAAAAATCTATATAATTTTATATATATTGTAGTACTAGGAGTACTGCATACAGGAAAAAGAGTACAAGGCAAAATTGCCTAACCCATCTGAAAAATACAAGATAACGTTATCTGAAACAAAAAATCAATCCCTAAGACAGCTCCTCCCTCAAACTAGTGGACCATTGATTAAAATGGATATGGAAATCTTTGTCCATACATTTTAACCAGGCCCAAGAATGGAATAAAGCTTCATCCATGACTTTTTCGGAGTTGAAATTCTGGTTATTAAAAACCATTGAATTTCTATGTTTCCAAATAGTCATGGATAGAGCTATCCAAAGCACTGCCCATCTATTGTCTATACATCTTTTGCTACTCCATCTTGAGAATTGGGTGAAGTGATCTTTAGGATCAATGGTGAAGGGACCCACTCTGTCAGCCCATCTCAAAATCTCCCACCAAAGGCATCTAGTTCTTGTGCAATCAAACATGACATGACCAATAGTTTCCTCCTCTCCATCACATAAAGGACAGGAATATGATGGAAGGCACACCTGCCTCCTTCTTAAATTAGCCTTAGTAGGCAATCTATCTTTAAAGATTCTCCAAGAGAAAGCGGCTGCTCTTGGAGGAATTTTCAAATTCCACATAAACCTGGAAGCATTATCTTCATAATCTGATCCGCCGTCTTCCATGAGGAAATTGTATGCTGACTTTGTGGAATAGGATCCACTAGGTTCAGCCCTCCAAGTGAGATAATCCATTCTAGAAGAGTGAATCTGAGCCCCATCAATCTCATCCATGAAAGCTGCCACCGTATCAATTTCATGATCGAAGAAATTTCTCCTCCATTGAAACTTCCAATCCCACCCATTGTCAATATTCTGACCCATTAAATTGATAGTGAGGTCCTGTTGCTGACTCACCTGATATAAAACAGGGTATTTGTCTTTAAGGGTTATATCATCTTCCCTCCATTTGTCTTTCCAAAACTGGATTCTGGTCCCATTGCCCACCTTCCACCTCAAGTTATTGGCCAAACTATTCTGATGTTGCTGCTGGAAGATCGATTTTAAATCCTTCCACCAAGGAGAATTGTCAACACTACCTCTACCATGTAATAAGGCCTGCCATCCCCCATATATAGACACTAAAGTTCTTGCCCAAAGCTGATGGGGATTATTTGCCACCTGCCAACCCCATTTGCCTAGTAAGGCTTCATTGAACTTGTTCAAATCTTTAATACCCAATCCGCCTCTGGCTTTTGATAAACAGACTGTATCCCATTTAACCCAAGGGATCTTAGAAGTGTCATTGTCGCCGCCCCAAAGGAAGTTTCTTTGGATAGCTACTATTTTTTGAGCAACTTTTTTGGGAATTCTGTAGAAAGACAACAAATAAATAGGCATTGCTGTCAAAACAGAGTTGATAATGGTAATGCTGCCCCCCATAGAAAGGCATCTGTGCTTCCAAGATGCCAGCTTGGTCTGAAATTTGTTGATGATAGGCTGCCAAACACTCCCACTTTTTGGACTAGACCCCACTGGAATTCCTAGATATAAGAAAGGAATATCCATCTGCCTGCAGTTAAGAAAAAGAGCCGCATCTCTACACCACTCCTCAGATTTTCCAAAGCATCCAAACTGACTTTTTGAATAATTAATCTTGAGTCCAGAAGCCAACTCAAAACATGATAGGATAGACTTTAGAACTCTGACATTGGCTGAAAGAGCATTACCAAAGAATAGAGTGTCATCTGCATATTGCAGAATATTTATATCTTCCTTCAAACTTCCAACTTGATAACTGCTGTACAGATTTTTGGATATAGCTGTCCTCATTAAACCTGTAAGCCCTTCTGCCACCAAATTAAAAAGGAGGGGGGCAAGGGGGTCACCCTGCCTTAAACCTCTCTTGGGTGCAAACTCCGAGGTGGGACTTCCATTAATTAAAATGGAAACTGATGCAGTAGCAAGGCAACCATGGATCCACTTTCTCCACCTTTCACAAAAACCCATCCTTAACATCATGTAATTAAGAAAGCCCCAAGAGACCGAGTCGTAAGCTTTTTCAAAATCAACCTTGAAGAACATGCAAGGTTTATTTTTTGATTTAGCTTCAGCTATAACCTCATTAGCTATCAACACTCCATGCAAAATATGCCTTCCTTTCATAAAGGCTGTTTGCCTTTCATCAATCAGCTGAGGTAGAATAAGGGCTAATCTATTAGCCAAGACCTTGGATACAACTTTGTAGACACAGCCTATAAGAGAAATTGGCCTATAATCGTTAAAAGCTTGGGGATCCTTGATCTTGGGAATAAGAGCTATGAATGAGGCATTGCTTCCTTTTGGGAAAGAAGCATTATAATAAAACTCATCCATGAAACGCATAAAGTCAGGCTTCAAAGTCTTCCAAAACTTCTTGATAAAATTGAAATTAAGCCCGTCCGGGCCCGGACTTTTATCACCATCACAGTCCCACACAGCTGAGGTTATTTCAGCATCAGAAAATCTAGACACAAGGGCTTCATTCTCACTTTGACCAATGGAAGGTAGCTGCACACCATCCATGGTTGGTCTATTGAAATTCTGCTCAGAAAATCTTTCTTTAAAATGATTGAAAGCCTCAAATTTAACCCTACTAGGGTCCTGAACCCATTCCCCATCAATGATCAATCCTTGAATAGCATTATGTCTTCTTCTATGATTTATCAGCTTGTGGAAGTAAGCTGAATTTCTGTCCCCTTCCTTTAACCATTTCACTCTAGCCTTTTGCCTCAACATAGATTCATAGGCATTAGCAGCTTGCCATAATTGCTCCTGAAGAGACTTCTTGAGCTCCCTTTCAGATTGATTCATAATTCTGTTAGATATACCAGCCTCCAAAGCATTCAACTCCTTCTTTAAAACCTGAATTTTCTTAGCATTAATAACTCCATTGGATGAACTCCACTGTCTAATGCAGGCTTTAATGAACTTCAATTTTTGCTTGAGTGCGTATCCTCCCCATCCATTAGGGTGATAATTGCTCCATTTAAGGGTCACCATTTCCTGAAATCCCTTGTCCTGCAGCCACCAATCCATGACCTTGAAAGGCTTAGGACCCCAATCAACACTTTTGGATCTTAGAAGGATAGGGCAATGATCTGAAAAATCTCTGTCTAGTACAAACTGTGTTGTATCAGGCGAAAGAGTCAACCAATTATCAGAAATGAAGAACCTATCCAACTTGCTCATAACACTTCCATTAGGTCTGATCCAGGTATATTTTCTACCTATAGATCTAACCTCTTCTACAGCCATAAGAGAAATCCAGGAATTGAATTCCTCAATACTGGATGCATTAGCCAGATTCTGAGATGAACTCAATCTCTCATTATGATTTCTTATCGAATTGAAATCTCCTAAGATACACCACAATTCATTTTGATAGGAGGACTTCAAAAGCAGAATCTCTTCCCATTGATTTCTCTTCCCTTGTATATCACAAGGCGCATAAACATTAATAATGATGACTTTCTTGTTTTCCTTTACCCACAATCCTTCCAGCAAAATAAAACCACTCCCCACTGACTTCCTATTCACCACAAAGGAATCATTGTTCCAAATGCATAACAGGCCACCAGCAGAATTAGTAGAAGGGAGACATTCCCAAGTAGCATTACTATCCCCCCACAGGTATTGACATAGCTTCTTATCAATGGAGTCTTTCTTAGTTTCTTGAATGCATAGAACATCAATCTTGTTGGCCAGAGATAATTTTCGAATAGCTGACCTCTTGACTCCACTACCCAAACCTCTAGAGTTGAGAGAGAGAATATTCATGGAGCAATTGTGTTGTTTCCCATCTCTGTTGTTGCTGCAGCTGAATGACTTGTACTAGCCTCATCCAAAAACTCCTTACCCCTGTTTTTAAAATTTTCATCAAAAGATATACCCAATTGACGAGCTATCTCCCAATGCTGATCACCTTCCACTCCATTGAAATCATTATTAAAGCTACTTGGGGGAATAGGACTATGGGGTTGGTGATCCTGCTTAGGGGTCAAAGGACCAGATTGAGAGTCACAAAGGTCAACCCCTTCCTTATTATATTCGAAGGAATTACCTGCTACCATCACCCTTGTATCCCCTTCTGTTCCAATTTCATTTAAAATTGGGCCAAGATTTAAATGGGCCATGGATTTTGCTATATGACATGTTTTTCTTCTGCTATAAACTTTTAAGGCAGAAGTGGAGTTGCTCTCTTTTTTAACTGGGCTTGTCTTTACCAGGCCCATCTTCCGAATATCTACATCCTTCTTCTCACATTGGGAATGCGATACAACGTCCCTATCATCCATGCCCAGCAAGTTTGAAACCTTATTGACCATTGGAAATTCATCAGGTCTGTTGACTAAAGGTTCTTCTTCCAAGGCCCCTTGGTCTCTCATTATATCACCAGCATCAAGTGTGATCTAGACCTGAATATTGAGAAACTCATTTTCCTCCCTAACCAAAGACTGCCATCGTGATTTTCAACTTGACTCCTAAAGACAAATATTAATAAGAATTAAATAGTTGAATAAGTCATATTCACAGAAAATTTAAAATGCAAGCACAAAAAATTACAAACAACTATAAATGTAAGATAATTAAGCAGAAAGACATTCTATCTTTTTACACATTGGATATCTAAATAATTACTAGGGCCTCCTTATTCAATGACTGGCCATATGACAATGATTGACATATGGACTGAGCTTCTAGAATATCCACAATGTGATAATAGTGGTAAATGAAGAAAAATAGATAATTTAGAGTTTCCACCCTGACCATTTCTAAAAAGTGGTAAATGAAGAACATGAAGAAACAAAATGTATAGTCTAAACTGCATTCCATGTCTACCACTACCTACTACTTCTTGAGCGCCAGTATTTTTCATGTTAGATTTAAAACACACTAATTGAGATGGGCCTATTTTTCCATTTTCATGAGATTCAATATATGTCCACCAATATTTATACTGGAAAGCTTAATTTAGCAAGATTTGATGACAACACCAAACTGGTAAATTATGTTGATTTCAGAAACTTAGATAAAGACTCATGAAATTTATACAGTGGGTCACTGAAAAGTGACTGCTAATCTGAAAAGCTAATAAATGGGCACAATCAAAATCAGATTCTAGGTTCTAGCTTACATCTATGTTGAAGTAAGCTATTGTGACATTCACTGCTTCAAACATGAATATGGATGCAGGAAATACTATATCATTCTTACCTGTTTGGAGATGAGATTACCATCATTATGTACATCTTCGATCATCAAATCAGAATTTTTTTTCTAACATTCGCAAAAGACAAAGAGGTCAAGATAGGAGTTTGCAGTGCCTTTTATTCTAGACACAAGAAAAAATTATTACACTAAAAAAAGTGAAAACCTGAACCCTTACCAGATCTGTTTCATGCATAAATTTCCAATCTAGTGCTTCCAACAACTACACATACAAGTGAAAGGAAAAAATAAAAATCAACATGAGAGGGATTGACTGAAAATTTTACAAAGTACAAAAGCATCCATTCATACCTTGTTTTCCAATACCATGATTTGTTCACTCATCCGTTCTCGTTCACCTTCCATACAAAATGACTTTAACCTGTTTTGAAGATACATAAGCATTAGCAACATGACATTATGGAAAACATGTATATGACAAAAAAGTCACTGGTAATCTAGCTAGCACCAATTTGTTGGAGAACTTGGACTGGTTGGTTGACTAGTTTCTTTTGAGTTTGACAATACCATAAGGCTGTGTTCTTGCCTCAACTGATTTACATTTTTTCATATTTGTGGATATAATAGGCAATGTATATATTGTTCGTACTGGAAGATTGATTTTTGGTCATAGAGTAACTATGCCACTTCCCAACCTTTACTTTAATCATGAAATCAAAGTGAGTTACTTTTGCATGCACATGAATAAAAAAAAAGCAACAAAAAAGTATTTTAGCTGTATCAATAAAACATGCCTTCTAATTTCTTCTTTTAGCTGCAAATTTTCCATAGCAAATGTAGTTGCTTCATTATTCCGATCCACCTGGGCCCGCAAGACCTCAATTTCCTTCAAGTGCTCCTCTTTTTCTTTTAGCAAGTGTGTCTCAGCTGAGATCTTCTCAGAAGCATCTGTTTGTAATCTTTTTATTCCAGCTTCTCGAAAACGTAGTCTCATCTTCAAACTTTGTATGTCATCTTCTCTTTGTCTCACCTAAAATCATCCCATATTTTCAATCATTTAATTCATCACAAAAACATCAAGAATTATCATTATTGATAAATCAACAAAAAACAGTGATTATAAATTAAAACATTGAAAATACTAGAATGGAGCTCTATGACAACAAACTAAATTGATAGGTGTTTCTCATATATAATTATAAAAAACTACTTATAGGTCAAAACTTGTTTATTCTCTCCCTCATTAATCAATCATTCAAAACTGATAACAAAACAATAAGAAATATATGGCTTTTCAAAGATACCAGCTTCATGGACGCTTGAATTTCATCTCTTAGTGCCTGTAATTCCATGTCTTTGTCCTTTTCCCTTCTAAAGGCCCCAACAAGGGCAATGTCATAGTCTTTTTTCTGCAAAAAGAGAAAGATGCTTATCAGTAAATAAGTATTAGGTAATTATGTACAAAGACTCCAATTAAATCAATTAATATTCTTGTAAATTGATGATGGCATGAAAAACCACCCTCAATACTGATGCAGAGCATTTGACCCCATAACTGGTATAGTAGGATAGTAGATAGTGGAATAACCACTATTATGAAATTTATAGATATAAATTAAGTAATTTATATTACATTATATGCTAAAAAATTATAAAAGTTACACAATTAGTAGTTGAACTAGTAAAGTGATATTCACTTATACTCAAATTATATAATAACATTACACACTATCAGTAATAGACATTCCATTCACAAGTTTGTACCATTATTATTACGTTCAAAATTAAGTTCACACATGACATTATTTACAACAGTGTTATTTAGCCGCTTGAAATAGTATTGTAAAATGGCGTTGTCTGAGTAAATTCTTTTTATTTACAAAAATCAAAACCTCTCTGACTAGTTTTTAGTAGTTACAGTTTATATTTGCAGTTTTTTTGGTATTGGTTCAGTTTATTCTTTATTAGTCCTTTCATATATTCAAGTCATTAGTCTAACTTTAGAACATATCTCAGCGGGTCTATCAGTGTATCTATATTTGTCAAGTAGACAAACACATATTCCTTTTCAAGTAAGTATGCCATCATGGGGTCCTTCATTTTACGAAAACCATGTGTGCCCCTACGTATTTCCCAATTTATCATATCATTAAATGTGGTGGATAGGTTTATTGTTAAAAAAAATTATACATATACAGCAAGGCCTGATATGAAACATGCAAAAATAGACCTCTGAAATTTGAAGTCAACCATGTGCTGAATTCAAGGTTATTAAAACTGGGGAAGAACCTTACAATTGAGAAGAAATTATAGAAGCAAACATTAGTCAGCCACTTGCAATTTAATTCTTTATAATATGAAGTTGATTGCCGCAAATTATTTTCTACATATTACACAAATGTTTGTCATATATGCGGTTGATTGACGAAAGTCTTATTATTTTTCAGGCTGAATCAGGCACCAAAGAATCACCAAAGAACTCTTTTAATTATTTGCAGGTGTGTTTATTGTTTGTAGTAATAGTTTAAAATATGTTTTTTAAATTTCACAAATGAGAAACATGTATGATGCCTGAAAACATGTATGCGTTTAATGCCTTGATATTCATGCGGTGTAATTGTTCTTTTGAGCTGTCTAGTATGATGTTTATTATGTCATACAATTACCAGAGTACCACAGGTACTATAGGTACAAGTATAGTTTAAACACAATTGTGGTTCAAAAGATGAAATTAGAGGATGGTATTGTGGACCAGCTACAGCCCATAACTTAAGTACATGTATGCTGCACCTCTTGGAAGAGGTCTCAACATTTACCCTTCCTTTGTTGTTTATTTTTCCCGGGAAAAATCAAATATATTATGTATAAAATTCAGTACTAGGTGTACTGAAGTAGGCTACAATAAATCTCTTCATCTCCGCCTTTTTATTTCCTTACCCGACCATCCCCATAACATGTATTGCAAGCTGTTCAAATTTCTCCAGTCCCCTTGCATGCGGAGCATGTCATTGACCGCTGGAAGATGGCTAATGGTGCTGCCTCCCAAATATAAAACCCAAAGAACTCACCAAAAAGTTCAAAACCACATAGATTAACCAAAGTGATCCTTTATATTAGAGGACCAGTGATTAAAGCTAGTGTTGAATCCTTTCTCCCTAGCTTTTAGCCAAGACCAAGCTGAAAAATGAAGCTGAATTTGAATTGCACCACTTTCGTCATTCAATTTCGATGCTGTCGTTTCTGCAGTTTTTGTTGAAAAATGCCAAATCCCTTGAAACAGCCATGCACCATTTGACTTGTTAGCATTGTTGGTCCAACTAACTGCACTTGCTATTGTGTTTTGTAATGCAGCGTTTTGTACAAACGGTGCAGTGCTGCTGTGTTTTCTACTGCAATTGGTGCTCTATGCTTGTGATGCATGTCAAGTAATCCCTAAGCCACTAACGTTTTACATAGAAGGCGTAACATGGATCGAAGTTGGATGAACGCATCACGTATCACTGAAGAGTACGAGAATGGTGTTGAAGAGTTTTTGCAGTTTGCTCAAAGTAAAGCGGAACCTATGTGGGGGAAATTTTTTTGTCCATGTGTGAAGTGTGCAAATGGGAGACGCCAAACAATTGATGACATAAGAACTCATCTTATTTGTGAGGGAATAATTCGTAGCTACACAAAGTGGATATGGCATGGGGAATCCCTCGATACAGCTGACATGTCACAGCCTGACGATGTTACTGCAGCCAGTGGAAATCCTATAGAAGAAATGATTCGCGATCTTGGGCAAGAGGGGTTTGAAGAGGCACATGCAGCGTTGTATGACAACATAGAAGTTGATTCAAAAATGCCTTTGTATTCCGGCTGCACATCTTTCACAAAGTTGTCTGCTGTGTTAGCTCTAGTTAACTTGAAGGCCCAATTTGGGTGGAGTGACAAGAGTTTTAGTGAGTTGCTGATGTTGTTGAAAACAATTCTTCCTGCTGATAACGTGTTGCCAAAGAATCACTACGAAGCAAAGAAGATTTTATGTCCAGTTGGGATGCAGTACGAAAAAATTCATGCATGTTGTAATGACTGCATTTTGTACAGAGGTGAATTTGCTGAACTACATGACTGCCCTGTGTGCGGGGTTTCAAGGTACAAAACGAGCAACGGAGATTCTACTGTACTAGTATCTGCCGCCAACCGCCGTCCAGCGAAGGTGTGTTGGTATCTCCCAATAATACGAAGGTTTAAGCGGTTGTTTGCTAATGGGGAAGATGCAAAAAACCTTATGTGGCATGCAAATACCAAAAAATCAGATGGATTGATGCGACATCCTGCAGATAGCCCGCAATGGAAGGAAATTGATCGTCTATATCCTGACTTTGGGGCCGAGCCTAGAAATTTAAGGCTTGGTCTTGCAACAGACGGAATGAACCCATTTGGAACATTAACTACTAACCATAGCTCATGGCCCGTTTTGCTGTTCATTTATAATCTCCCTCCGTGGTTGTGCATGAAGCGAAAGTATGTTATGCTGAGTATGATGATAGCTGGTCCAAGACAACCAGGTAATGATATCGACGTATATCTAAGACCTTTAATTGACGATTTGCGGAAATTGTGGGATGAAGGGGTTGATGTATGGGACGCAAATTTGCAGCATGCTTTCAAGTTGCGTGCAATGGTTTTTTGTACCATAAATGACTTTCCAGCCTACGGAAATTTAAGTGGATATAGTGTCAAAGGACATCACGCATGTCCTATATGTGAGCAAAATACAAGTTTCCGCCAACTTAAACATGGAAAGAAGACTGTCTATACTAGGCACCGAAGATTTCTCAAACAGTTTCATCCGTATCGACGATTGAAGAAGGCATTCGATGGAACTCAAGAACATGAAACCGCGCCAATTCCATTAACTGGTGATGAAGTATATCAGCGGGTCAAGGATGTCGAAAATATGTTCGGCAAGTCCCCAAAAAAACCATCATCCACTTCAAACATGTGGAAAAAGAAGTCTATTTTCTTTGATCTTGCGTACTGGTCCGATCATCATGTTAGGCATTGTATAGACGTGATGCATGTCGAGAAAAATGTTTGTGATTCTTTAATTGGGACCCTCCTAAACATGAAAGGCAAGACAAAGGATGGTTTCAAGTGTCGTCAAGACTTGGTTGACATGGGTATACGTCAGGTTTTGCATCCTATCTCAAAAGGTACCAGGACATATCTGCCCCCAGCCTGTTATACAATGTCAACAGCTGAAAAGAGAAGTTTTTGTGAATGCTTGCGTAATATGAAAGTCCCACAAGGCTACTCTTCAAACATCAAGAGTCTTGTGTCTGTGAATGAGCTTAAGTTGGTTGGCTTGAAATCGCATGATTGTCATGTGTTAATGCAACAACTTTTGCCTGTTGCAATCCGCGGAACATTGCCTGAGAAGGTCCGTGTTGCAATCAGTCGCTTATGTTTCATTTTTAATGCTATATGTGCGAAGGTCATTGACCCTAAACAGTTGGATGCTTTGGAAGATGAGGTTTCCATTGTCCTTTGTCAAATGGAGATGTTTTTCCCTCCTTCATTTTTTGACATTATGGTACACTTAGTTGTTCATCTGGTAAGGGAAATAAGGTCTTGTGGTCCTGTGTATTTTAGATGGATGTATCCAGTTGAGCGGTACATGAAGGTCTTAAAGGGTTATACGAAGAATCGACATCGACCAGAGGCCTCAATAGTGGAAAGATACGTTGCTGAAGAATGCATTGAGTTTGCCTCACAGTACATTGACTCATTGAAACCTGTTGGTGTTCCTGCATCCCGGCATGAGCAGCCAAAAGCCGGAAAGGGTACTCGTGGATACAATGTTGTGACAATGACTAGACATGACGTGTCACAAGCACATTTGTATATATTAAACAACACAACAGAGGTGTTTCCGTACATTGAGGCTCACAAAAAACATGTTAGAGATAGTCACCCCAAAATGAACATGATGAGGGTATTGCAAGAGCACAACAAAACTTTCATAAATTGGTTTAGACAAACAATAGTTGCTGATAAAACTGTTTCCAGAAGACTGACATTGTTAGCCATTGGCCCAAATCTGAATGTCCCTACATGGAAGGGGTATGACATTAACAATTATTCATTCTACACAAAGTCCCAAGATGATAAAAGTTCGGTACAAAACAGCGGGGTCTGTGTTGATGCTGATTCGGATCACTTTTGCAGTACATCGGACAACAACCCCATTCGAGCATCCATGTCTTACTTTGGTGTCATTCAAGAAATTTGGGAGGTTGATTATACAGCATTTAGAGTGCCTGTTTTTAAGTGTCAGTGGGTCAACGGGACAACGGGTGTGTTTCAAGATCCATTGGGATTTACTTTGGTAGACCTTAGTAAGGTGGCATATATGGAGGAACCTTTCATTATGGCAGCACAAGCCAGACAAGTTTTCTATGTACAAGATCCATGTAATTCAAGATTGTGTGTGGTTCTGCAAGGAAGACCAAGTGGAATGAATTACCATAACGATGAGTCAACCCTTGACATTGCTCAAATGTCTGGTTTTTCGAAACAATTGCCTTCAATGAATGAAGCTGATGAAGTGGATGATGGACATGCAAATCGTGTAGATCATGATGAAGGTCTATGGGAAAACATTCCTACAGGCTGAGTGCGAAAGTAATGCTTTGTTTAATGTGTAAATATAATGATTATTTTACTAGTACGCCTTTGCTTTGTTTAATGTGTAAATATAATGATTATTTTACTAGTACGCCTTTGCTGTGGTTAATTTGTAAATCTGAAGATTAATATTAATTGTGTATTTTTTTTACAGGATCATGGCCACAGATCCGACGTCTCCCCCGCAGTCCGATGGTCAATCAGAGGCGACTTCCAAGAGGAGTAGAACAACGACACGGTTGAGAACATTGACATTAAGAACCGTGGATCAGCCCAGACCGGCAGTTTATGTGGATCCCGCTACCGGGAGAGCATCGGGACCGATGCGTGAAAAGTTCCACAGCTACCTAGGCGTAGTGGCGCGAGAAAAGGTTCCCATTATCCACAATAATTGGAAAGACGTACCTGAAACGCTAAAAGACATAGTGTGGAATGACATTCTAGTAAGTCCTTCATACCAAATAGTATATTTGAATTACCCATCAATTTTTCTGTTAAAAACATATTTGTGCATATATCAAATATTTGTCCTTTATAATCTCTACACGTGTTTGCTGCCCTTTATTTTAAATGACTTGTCCTTTATTTGAATAGTTGATTTGATATCGTAGACTCCCATATTTGTAAAGAACGACACAAGGGCAGTTTTTATTTTAAATATGAATATTAGTTACTTAGATGAGGTAGAGAACAAATATTGGCAGATCAAAGATACAGAACATAACAAATCATGTGTATAATAACTTCACAAATTTAAATTGATAACTAAACCACGTGGATGAAACGTGTATATGCTAATTATGTAATACCAATGAAATAAGGAACAATGTCAAAAATTCTAAAACAGTAGTAGTAGACACTGTTTTGCTAAAATATCAGCAACTTTGATTTGCTTTCTTGAACAGTAGTAGTAGACAGTCTATTATTAACTAATTTTGTTTATATAAGCAGAATTTACGCAAGTAATTTTATTTGAATAAGGTAAATGTTTCTGTAAAGTGTTCTTTATACGTGGAAGATGGATCAGTATTGATTGAGTAATGTAGGAATTGATTCATGAAATGAAAAAGATAAAGAGTGACAAATGGTTGAATTGGGAAATAAGTGGATAGTAAAATGGGTGTACTTGTGTGTGTTTTATAGTGGTCCAAACATCCACTACTAGCGGTGGAACATGTTGAGATAAGTCTGGGAAGGAAGAATAGCACCTTCTAATGCTAATCTGTAAAGGCATTTTTGCCCCACATCAATCCTCAATCACTGGTACAATCCTTGACATTATGCAATAGTGTCAAATTTAAGGTATCACTTCTTACCTTTTACTCTTTTGCCATATTTCAATTTCAAGGCAACGTTAAACGTTAAATATTTCCTACCAGATTTCCTGCTTTCACTCTGTGTTTTCGCAAAGAAATATTAAAATGTGACATGAACTTGGTTGTTTTCACGGTTTTTTATACAAATCTTTGAAGGTCACAAATAAACTGTACAGAAGATGATAATTATTTAGGAAAATAGGAAATAAAAAACCAAAATATTGTTAAGGTTTGTACCAGCAGGCAGAAGTTATTTCCTTGTTTATTGTGGCATGCACATTGTCAACAACTTTAACATAAAATAGATGAAGATTTATATTACACTTGCAAGTCTTTAGTTATTTCGTTGTTTAATTAAATGTCACAAGCCTCAAGTCTTTAGTTCAAAACCTGCAACATCCAAAAAAAAGCTACAGTTGCAAGTGAGGGGAAGGGACAGAACAAAGCTTGTCAATTAACTCTTTTTTTTTTTGGAAGGCTGAAAATATATATATATTATTAATAAGATGACCAGTACCAGTGGTACCAGAAAAAGAGATTACAAAGCACCAAGGTGCTACCCTCCAAAAAACAACAACAAACAGCCAACCAGCAACCAGATCCACCCCCACTAAGCAACCAAAGTGGATATATTAGAGGACCAATGGTTGAAACTAGTACTAAAATCTTTATCCTTAGCCTTTATCCAAGACCAAGCTAGATAAATAGCATAGTCCATGACTGAGCTGGTATTCATACATAAACTATAAGCTGACCTAGTGGTGTACTGTCCATTAGGTTCAGGCAACCATATCATATTATCCTTGACCTGGCTTTGAATAGGCACATTGCTGATCTCCTCCAAAAACTGAACAGCCATCTGACTTTCATGATCAAATAGAATTAACTCTTTTTTTTTGGAAGGCTGAAAATATATATATATTATTAATAAGATGACCAGTACCAGTGGTACCAGAAAAAGAGATTACAAAGCACCAAGGTGCTACCCTCCAAAAAACAACAACAAACAGCCAACCAGCAACCAGATCCACCCCCACTAAGCAACCAAAGTGGATATATTAGAGGACCAATGGTTGAAACTAGTACTAAAATCTTTATCCTTAGCCTTTATCCAAGACCAAGCTAGATAAATAGCATAGTCCATGACTGAGCTGGTATTCATACATAAACTATAAGCTGACCTAGTGGTGTACTGTCCATTAGGTTCAGGCAACCATATCATATTATCCTTGACCTGGCTTTGAATAGGCACATTGCTGATCTCCTCCAAAAACTGAACAGCCATCTGACTTTCATGATCAAATAGGTTCCTCCTCCACCTCAAGTCCCAGCACTAGCTATTATTGTTAAAATGGCCCATTTGTGACATGAGAGCCTTTTGTTGTCTACTTATGAGGAAAAGCTGGTTGTACTTCTGCTGTAGGGTGTATTGTTCCCCTAGCCAATTGTCAGACCAGAATTTGATATTTTCCCCACACCCAACCTTCCAAGACAAGTTCTCTTTAAAAATACTGCAGTCCAACTGATGATACAAGCTTCTAATGTCTCTCCACCAATGAGAATAGGCCCTTCTGTCTCTATTATATTGAAATTCTGACCAGCCACCATATTTAGAGGTTAAAACTCTAACCCATAGCTGATGCTGATCAGATGCAAAAGCCCATAACCATCTACCCAACAAAGCTAAGTTGAATTTGGAGATATCCTTTATCCCCAGTCCCCCATCAGACTTAGGCAAACAAATATCATCCCATTTCACCCAAGGGATTTTTTTATGATCAATGTCTCCACCCCACAGAAAATTCCTTTGAAGGGATATCACACTTGAGGGATATCCCAAGGGGCTGCTTTCATGAAAGAAAGGAGATAAATTGGGAGGGCATTGAGGACAGAATTTATCAGAGTAATCTTCCCCGCCATGGATATATTCTCCAGCTGCCGGCAGTGCAGGGTGTTAGCTGCTTCCAAAGCCCAATTGACACCACCACCAATAATCCCAAACTGACTTTTAGCAAAATTAATCTTTAAACCAGAAACTAGTTCATATCCTCTTAATAAGGCCTTAATAACAAGAATGTTGTCCCACACAGCCTCTCCAACAAAAACAGTATCATCAGCATACTGTAAAATGTTGATAGGTTCCTTCGTCTTTCCAACCAAGAAGCTTCTATAGAAATTTTTGTGGACTGCTTGTCTCATCATACCGGTAATGCCTTCTCCTACAATATTAAAGAGCAAGGGAGCTAGAGGGTCCCCTTGTCTCAAACCCCTTGTAGGTGTAAATTCCTTAGAGGGGCTACCATTAATCAAAACTGATATAGAAGCTGAGTGGAGGCAAGCTGATATCCATGATCTCCATTTTGGGCAGAACCCCAATCTAAACAGCATGTAGTCCAAAAAAGACCAAGACACTGAATCATAGGCCTTTTCAAAATCCACCTTAAATATCATCACTGGTTTCTTGTTTCTCCTTGCCTCCTCAACCACCTCATTGAGTATCAAGATACCATGGAGGATATGTCTTCCTTTAATGAAGGCAAACTGCCTTTCATCAATTAACCCATCCATAACAGACCTCAATCTATTAGACAGCAACTTGGCTATAATTTTATACATACAACATATCAAGGATATAGGCCTATAATCATTGAAGGACTGAGGATGATTCATTTTAGGAATCAATGCCACAAAGGAAGCATTACTTCCATTAGGAAAGCTGCCATTGACATAGAACTCATCTACAAATCTTCTAAACTCTGGGCTCATGATATCCCAAAATTTTTTGATCTCCCAGAATTTTATTTTATCTTTTGAGCCTTTCCGTGTCCAGCCCATGAGTCCTCCCAGAATTTTATTTTATCCCCGCATCCCACCCTCCAAGTAGTGCCATCTTGGAGGATAGAATTCATCTGTTGGTCATGTGTAACCTCCATTAAGTCTTTCCACCAACCTGACTCATTATTCCTTCTACTGCCTTCCACCAATGATCTCCATCCACCATACTTGGAATGCAGTATCTTGGACCATAACTTGTTACTTTGCTGAAGCATATCCCACCTCCATTTTCCAAGTAGTTCCTTGTTGAAAGCCCTTATTTCCTGCTCATAAAAATTAGACACCAACATCTGATTTTGCTGCTGGCCAATGTTACTGAAGGATATCCCATTCAGCTATGGCCTGCACTGCATAGGTTCTGGAAATCTCTGCTGGAAAAACCTGTTTGATTTTGATTTGATTTTTTGCACAAAACAAAGAGGGGAACGAGCAACAATTTGA